>NC_025862.1:280642-519602 GCF_000755165.1 Leishmania panamensis | reverse complement strand
CGCAAAGGCCGCTCAGCTGATCGCACGTCTCAGCTCTGTGGGAGAGGGGAGGAGAAGCGGAATTCGTCATTGGCCACCGCTCCTCACCATGTGAGGAAATATGCGTAAAGTCGGATACGTGTGGTGAATTGCCTTTGTGCGTGTGAGGGCGTGTAGGTGGGGAAGGGAGGTGGAGGAGGGGACGGTTGTCCAAGACGGAGACAGCCGCCCTCGCGAGGGCGACGGCCCCTACCCCATCTGGACTGCGGCGGCTGTGACTGTGCACACTCGACATGTCCATCGATAGCAACGTCACAGCACATCGACGCCCAGCGCGGCGGGGGCAAAATGCCTGTTCATGAGGCCGTGATGGGGGGCAGTGGCGCTGCGACTGGCACCAGAGGCACCCGTCCTCGTCCTAGCCATTCTTCTCCGCGGCTGTCGATAGAGGCTGACCCCCTGCCGCGTGACGTCTTCATCAACTCGCTCAATCTCCTCACGCAAGCCGCGCACCTGCTCCCGCAGCCGCTGCCCTTCTGAGGGGTGCGACTGCAGGTCACGGCTGGGGCGACGGAGCGCAGCTGTCACACGACGCGGCTCCTCCACTGCCTCATCAGATGACGCCCCGGAGGAAATGAACGCCTGCCGCGCACCCCCATCACATGAGTCTCCATCACAGGAAAAAGATGAAGAGAGGGGCCGCAGCTGTGCGCCTCTGTACGGATGCGAAGACGTTGCGGAGAGAATGACCGGGTGGGCAGATGATGGTGCTGTTCGGATGGTCGTGCGGAACGGAGTTGCCCCAACGGCAGCAGCAGCCGCAGGAGGAGCAGCGGCATTCACAGTCATCCACGAAGCGGGGAGCAGCTCAGACGCCGCACCGGATGCAATGTGACTCACAGTAGTAGTCGAACGCTGCCTTCGCCGTCGCACCCCCGCCCCAGGCGGCTGCAGCGCCGCCTCTCCCTTCACCGCAGTCACAGCGTAGCCACAGCCGCTACCGCTGGCCCCCGCTGCCTCTGCGCTCTCCGCGCTGTCGCTGAGGCTGTCCATGACGAACGAACCGGATTCGCTGTCGCTCGTCAGCGCTGCCCGCACCTCAGCCTGGAGGGACGATGACAGGAAGCTGCGCTCTATAGTTAATCGGGTCCGACTGCGCGAGGGTCGCTGTTGTGCCTCACGTAGTGGATATTCCGTGCTTGCCGTTGGCGCCGCTGCCGTATCGCCATAGAGGAGTGGAACGCGTCTGCCGGACCAGCGATGTGCACTCCTGCTGACTCCTGTGCCATCTACGTCTACGAGGGGCACTGAGCGGCATGCCTGTGGGGGCGGCGGCGACGTTGGCTCAGGTGGCCGTGGCGGAGAATGCTCAGAGAAGTCGCTATACTCTGATGTGGAAGCGTCACGGAAAGACTCGAGGGCGGCCTTCGCAGCCGCCGCTATCACACACTGTCGGGGCGACTTGACAGAGCTGCTTGACGCTCGAAGATCTCGACTTGCGTGCTCATCCTTCGCTGATACTGGCGGAAACACGGCGGCGGCCCTCTGCGTCACAAGCAGTTCCACCTCCGCCGCCTTCACAGCAGCCACCTGCGCCTTCAGTTGCCCCACGCGACGCCGCAACACGTCGCGCTCTGCCAGCACCGCACTGCGCTGAGCCGCCTCCGCCTCCAGTCGCGCAATCTCCTCCCGCAACTGCTGCCTCGACGACTCTCGCCATTGGAGCGCTTTCTTCGTCGCCTGGCGCAGCACTGCTGTCTCGCGTTGATAGGCACAGATCTCCTCTCCGACTGCCGCAAGCCACTGCGTTCGGAGTTGGGGCTGAGAGAATCGTCCTGAGGCCGTCTCGCCGTCCTGCCGGCCGCGCCCACCCCCGCTTTGGGTATCGCCACCGGCGGTCTCGTCGAGACTCGTATTAGCGTGCCTGCTCGCTGCTGACGATGCCTCTCCCTCTTCCTCCTTTGCAGTGAGCGCGCGCTCTCCCTGCAGACACTCCACCTCCGCCTGTACGGCAGCCTCGGTCGCGGCCCAGGAAAGGGTGGGCTGCAGGTGCTTCTGCTCCTCTGCAGGAGCGGCAACAGAGGTGCTGGCGTTTGGAGAGCCGTTGTGACGTTGAGCGTCAGGGGCCAGCACCTGTGCATGCTGGGCCTGCAGGTGGCGAAGGGCCACGACGAGTACTGGTGGCTGCTTCTCCGGGAGAGGGGGCGGTGGCAGAAGAGGCGGGGCGGTAGAGCCGAGAGCCAGAGAAGACATGGACGAGCGCACGTCTCGGCTGACGTCTGTGATAGCTTTGCTCACGGTGACGGAAGCTGTGGTATACTGAGAGACAGGCGCCAGATCACCGCCACTAACCGCGCTGGAGGCGATCGTCGTTGGCGCGCCGCCTCGTAGGGGAGACGGCGGCAGAGCATAAGGGGCGCGCGGTGCCCCGTTTGCCTCCACAGCGCCATTCTCTGACGCAGGGGGTCCTGTCAGTACGTCGAGGAAAGACGTGATAGGAGGTGCTGCCTGGGCAGGTGCCCGGCCTGCAATGCTGCTGGTGGCCTCCATCGACCGAGGCACGACCGACAAGACGGCAGTTGGCTGGCTGAGGGGCCTTTCCACGTCCTCCAGAATGTAGTCACCCCCTCTGTGAAGCACTAGTGAGGACCGCAACGGGGGCGCCGTAGCGAGCATCTGGTGGGAGTCTGCGGAGTTCTGTGCGTGCTGCACAGCCACTGCATAGCTGCATTCAATAGACAGTGTCGATGAGACTTGCCGCCTGTCTGAGCCGCTGCTGTCATTGGCCCCCATGGCTTGCTGCAACCAAGTCAACGGAGGTAACACGCTCCCTGATGCCAATACGGCTTCCTGGAGGGAAATACACATGGTCAGCCCCTTCTCCTGCAGAGCCACCGCCACATCAGCGAGCACCATGTCTGCCGTTGTGGTATAGGGCACAACATCAACGTCAATCTCGAGGCGCTCCACTGCAGAGGCCTCCGTGGGCGAGGAGGAGATTGTCTTCTGCGCAAGAGGGCTGATCACGTCCACAACGACCACCATTGCCATTGTGCCCGGATGCACCCTCGAGGCCGGCATGTGTGGTGGGGTGATGGGGGTGCCTGTAAGGGAGTCTGAATAAATCGGCTCTTTGCGCCTTCTGTTGAGGGAGCACTCCACATCCAGGAGGGAGGATCGAAAAGGGTCGCGCCTACGATCGGCGCGTACGTGGCTGCGTAAGTGCTGATCCCCCTTCCGGTCTCAGAGAAGCAGGCAAGCGGAAACGCACGAGGGATGAAGAGGGCACAACGCAACTCTATGGGTGTGGAAGGCAGGCACGTCGTTCAACGCACCTCCAACAAATGGGGAGGAAATCGCGCGCTGCAGATGTGGGTGCGCATGGAGGGGTGTCACACGACACACGCACACTGCGAGGAGAAGAAAGTGCGAGAGGGGGAGAGGGCGACGCTGTGCGAAACATTCGAGTACAGAAGGGATGTTAGTACGCAGAGGAAAAGGGGGGAGGGGGGCGAGGGGCACCACCGCGAAGACAGACACGTGTGCTTCGAGGCACACTCAGCCAGGCTGGAGTCCGCGAACGTGTGTGGAGTGTGAGTGGCCATGCCTGTACCATTGCGCAAAACTCCCCGTTGGAAGAGCGCACTCTGTGTGTCTGTGCGTGACGCTATCCCAGTGCCGTCAAAGGAGGCCCAGTCAAGGTGGTCATGTGAGTCGCACGCTGATACATACCAGCACGCACACACACACACACGCACACATACATACGCACCCAAGCCTCGAGTTTCTCCACCAGTGCTCGACTCAACACTTTTCGGGTGGGGAAGGGGGAGGGCTCCGCGTCGGCCACACGCCACCGCACGCTGCCCACTCATCTCTTTCGCTGCTTTGCTCCTGGGTGTCGGCGGCGTACGGTGCAGAGGATGCAAGTGACAGCCGGCACATACTCAGCACACGGAGTACAGGGGAAGGAAGGGCGGGGCGGAGGCACGCTCAGTTCGATGAAGCGCTTGCGGGCACACGTCCGCTGTCACCTCACCCACCCACCCACCCCTCCTTCTCCCATCACTCTAACAGCCGGTAGCAAAGGCGGCACTGTCGTTGCGATGGCGTAGCGGCTGCGTCAGCAACTCGCGTCGCTCCTCCTGCTCCCGTAACTCCTTCTCTAAACACTCGGTCAGCGTGGCCAGTCGCTCGCACTGCTGCTCCGCCTGCCAGTATACCTCTAGCCGCCTCTGCACTTCCATCTTGCGCTGCAAGAGAAACGTCAGCTCTGCATCAGGAAGCGGAGTTGGCTGTGACACCTGGACCCCACACTCGTCTACGGCGGTAGGCTCAGCACGTGAATACAGCACAGCTGCCTTGTACTCGGCTAGCGCGGCAGCGTAGTCTCGCTGCGCTGTCGCCAGAGCGGTGCAGGCTGCGTCTTCCTCCGCCGCCAAAGCTGCACGCGCCTGCCGGTGAATGATCCCTCGCGCACGCAGGGCGCCTGTCATGGCACACGGACTATTCACTTCACTCGCCCTCTCCACTGCTGTGGTGGGCATCACCAGACCAACTGGCCCTGCAGCTGCAGCTGTGTTCGCTGCCGCTGCCTCCATCGAGTGGTTAGAGCGGCATTGCTGCGTGTCAAACACCATAGCGTGGGCACTGGGACCGTCGGCGTCTACTGTAGCCCCGCACGACTCGTTAGGCGGCGAGGAACGGCTTGCCAGCGTCCAGGCCGAGGACACAGAAAGCGCCGAAGAAGACGCGGGCATCCACGCGGTAGTAAGAGAACGTACCTCACCTTCGAAATCTCTCTTTGCTGGAGTTTTGGTGCTGTTCGATGAGGGGGGCGACTGCAGTGCCGTGTTGCCGGGCCTATCCGAATTTGGCACCACTGCCACTCGTGGCGCCAATGGCTCTGCATGAGTAAAGACATCGACAGCTGCCTCCTTCACACTGGCCTGGGCCGTGCCGCAGAATTCTGTAGCCACAGAGCTGAACGAAGAGCCATCCAGTGGCTCGACTTGCATATCAGCCGGTACCCGCACCTCGGCATACTGCCAAGGAGTGTGGTCGTGTGGGTGGTGCTTGCTAACCATGACGTGGTGAGGGTTGTATTGCCGCAGCACGACCATGGGCACCACAACACCCTTCAAGAAGGCGAACCTTAGCCCACTGGCCTTCTGGGCAAAAGCCTGGCCAGCCAGCATGTCAGCCGCATCGTGCTTGTGAGCCATCGTTGCGGTGGTCGAAGGGGCTGTGGTACTCTCGGACACGCCTGCTGGCCTCGCACCTCTCTTCTCCGCGCGCCGGTCTGAACGCCCGTTGCTGCACTCACGGCTTTTGCGGACGGGGCGAGTGTCCTCAGCGTTGTGGTTGAAACGAGGAAGCAGAGACGAGTCTGAGGCCAAGGCTGACGACGACAACGACGACGACCGCATTGATGAGGAGAGCTGTTGTCTCGCCTGGCGACACCGCCTGCGCCGCTCTTCCTCGAAGACGGCGTGCGAGCGGAGACACGCTTCTGCTATGAACGGCGCTCGCAACACGGTCACCTCGTGGAAGTGATGCGTGCCGCCAACCCAGTGATATACGCCATCCTTATCTTGCAGGCAGAGACAGAGCCCCTCGTCGCGCCAACGATCGGTCAGTGTAGCGGTACGTAAAGCTGGCGGCTGAGCTGCGCTGGTAGCACCCACGATGAGACCGCCATTGTAGCCCTTGCCATCACCAGTATCGCTGCTGCTGTCTGACATCAAAGTGCGGGGGTTTAGAGAACAATGTACACTGTCGACTCCGCTGATCTCGTGGTTGCGGTCATGACAGTTGTCGGCGCACACTCGAGCGCACATACGCCTCTCCACCGTGTCCTGAACTTGCTGGAGGATCACCTTCACCGTTGTAGTCAACATCACCTGAATTGATAGCCACAGCAGCGACCTGTGACGCTTCAGCGGTGGGGCCGCCATGTGCTGTAGCCCTGGCGATCTAGACGACCTTGAGGCGGATATGTCGGGCGCAGACTGTTGCGGTCGTGGGGAGTCGAGATGGTCACCACTCCTCGAAGAGGCGGTGACTGTCGCTGCAAGCGGGCGAGAATCGTGCGCCGTGGCAGCGGTGCACATTTTGTCTCCTCCCTGAGTTGGCGTGTCGGCACCTGCAGCGACCGACCTGATTGTTTGCTTCGACTCCTTGAAGAGTTGACTGAGCAAGGTGGGCTGGCGAGAGTGACACGCTTTCTTGGACATTTTGCTACCAGTAGATGATAACACCGCTGCTTTCACTGTGTTATGCGCTGCTGATATCGACGGGGACGCCGCAAGCTTGCCTGAGCTTGTAGTAGTGGTACTGACTGTAGTTGTAGCGTCCGTCACGGCAGCAGCTTTCGACGAAGGCGCCATCGGTGTCGCCGACAGAGGCATATCCGACTCGATGGCGACACAGACGCGCAGGATGATTGGCATGGGCGATCGAAAAAAGAGCTCAGTTTCTTCGCTCTAGGGTGAGAAATGCGCGCACGCGGTGGCGCAGGAGGTTTATGCATACGCGCGCCTCTCTCCCTCTGTAGGATGAGCAGAGACGGCCACCAGTGACGTGGCAAGCAGAGAAGCGCACGGCCAAAGAAGGAGCTGTTGGGTGTGCCAACACACTCAAATCTAACGCGACTTGCAGACACAGTTGTAGTGAGCCTGTACGTTGGCGTCCATAGGCGTGGTGAGGAGGTGCAGAGGGGAGGGGGTGCTTGTCGATGCGCCGCCTCTCTCGCACACTGACAGGAGCGCTCAGTCCGCAGTGAAAGTACAACACACCAGAAACAGCGAAAGGGTGAACGGAAGAGGGACGGAGAGGAGGAGGAACCGCCAGACAGTGCGAGGCGTCACCGGGCGAAAGACTGCTGTGTGGAAGCAAGGCAGACGCGCGTCTGCACGCCAACGTATGCCACCAGCAGGCAGGGGGTCGACGACGGGGGGGCTCTGCGTCTCAGCGATATTAATTCGCTTTCCCTTTGTGCTCTACGCGACTGCCTTTGGGCCGACACCCACCACGGGAGTGAAGGTGCACCGCAGTCTTAACATCGCCTGATGTCTCCTGCCGCAACGTGAAGAACAAGCGGGAAACCACAGCGGAGAAGGAAGGCAGAGCCGGCAAAATGGAAACACACTGCATGCAGAGCGGGTGGGCGCGCACACCTACACACACACACACACACATCATTGCCTCACCTGCGCGTCCACCCGCTCTGCATGCAACCACGCACACGCCGTCACAGGTATGGCGACTATGTGCACCCGCAACGCCCGCGCTCATTCAACGCCGCCTAAACATTCACGCAGACAACAATCATCGCCACAGCAGCCACTACAACTTCGCCGAGTCGGTCGCACCAAACGGCGCATCGGCGGCCGACCCGCTGTGAGTCGCGTAGTCCATCACTGTCATGGCCGTCTTCTCCAGCACAAACCCACGGATGTCGTCTACCTCGGACACGTTGCCATCGCGCCCAGAGCAGAAGGACGTGACCGCGTGCACCGACCACCCGGCATTGCGCACTACAGCGTTGCGCACAACGTAGGGCGGCTCCGCCGGACCTCTCGGGCCGCGAATCACTAGTGCGCCGCACAGCTCGAGGTCCTCCACGATGACACGCCCCTCCACCACCAAAGTGCTGCGCTGATCGATGTGCACCTTCTCCGGCGCAGGGAAGACGGTCGTGAGGTCGTCGAGGGAACCGCTCGAGGCGCACATCGCATCCAACACAATGATCGGGAAGAGGCGCACGCCAACAGCGCCGTTCGCCACCGTCACCTCTGCCTCTGAGCTGTAGAAGAGTGGCAAGCCAATGGCCTTGAGACGGCGCCGTTGCAGCTCGTAGAAGTCCGCCTCGCCAGTGGCCGCGCAGTAGGGGCGGTTGCCCTGGGCCACAAGCAGCGCCGCGCTCTCCAACGAGTTCTTCACGGGCTGGTAGGAGAATCGCTCGAAGATGGTGCCGCCGACGCGGTAGTCGTCCTCGGAGAAGAGAAGTGCGATATCTTGCATAAGCGACTCGATGCGCGCCGGATTCCTGAAGGAGTGTCGCGTCTCGTCTGAGTATTTGGGGTTGATGAACTCCGGTACGGTACCGTGCGACTCCCGCAGTCGGTCCGCGTAGCTAGAGAGCTTCAACACGAGGGTGTTGATGCTACCGGGGAACGGGGAGAAGTCAGTGGGCCTACCGACTTCATCACCGCCATCGTTGCTAGGCGTGCGCGAGACCTCGGCAAAGACGTTGTACTCCACGTTCGCGACCAGCCACGGGTCGCCGTTATTCTTCTTGATTCGGCACAGCAGCCCTATCGACTCCGTCGGTACACGAGGGATGCAGGTAAAGTTCATGTCGAGTGAGTGCTCGGCGCTCAAGGCAAGGCTAATGGGGATTGTGACCGTAGCGCCAACGTTGGTATCCTGTATGAAGACAATGGACTCGTAGCCGGCCGCCAGCCAGGCGTTCACGAGGGACTGCGCGGGCTCGGTACCGTCACTGGAATCCGACACCGCGAGACCCTTCACGGTTGTATTGTAGATGAGGGAGTGCACGTCGCCGTGGCCGTGCGGCTTGCGCAGCAGCTTCCCCTCATCGTCTAGGGCGAGGTGCGCGGCGCTGTCAGCGAAGCAGAAAACCTGCCCCTGCTTTAGCACCTGCAAGTTGGGCATCTCCAAGTTCAACTCGCACAGGAGCTGCAGCGTCCGGTCGTGCGTGTCGTCAGAGGTCATGATGGCAAACGGCACCTCCTTTCCTCCCACCTGCTGTGCCCACTGGAGGTAGTAGGCGAGGTACGTTGTGTTCGTCGCCGTCTCCACCGGCAAGCCCACCTTGATGCTCGAGTAGCCCAGCCGCTCCCCCAGACCGCCAGCCACCAGCACGAACACCGTCTTGCGCAGCATCGCGGTGCCGGCGTTCTCCAGCGCCGTCATCTCCGCTGTGCGACAGTGCAGTGACGGCGCTTCAAAGATGAGCGGCGGCATCTCCAGCGCCGCAAAGTCAACCTCGCCACTCTCACGCGCCAGTAGCGCCTGCCCATTGCGGATGTACTGAGTAATACCGCCGTGATAGACGTTTGAGAACAAGTATAGATCCATGAGAAGAGCGATCTGCCTCTCGCTACACTCATCCATGGTATCCGGCCATCCTTCGAAGAGATGGCCCTGATCCAGACCAGGTGCACAGAGCTCCTCGCGCAACGCCTGCAGGTGCGAATTTGACGGGTTCGACATGGGACCGTGTAGAGAGACAGGGAAAAAATGGGGAGTGCTCAAGAGAGAAGAAGAGGAGTGGCGATAACGACAGCGTAAATATATATGGGAGAAATAGAGCGAGGCGGTGATGATGACACGGTGAGGGTTCAGTCCAAAGGGGAACGATGGGGGAGGGTGAGATGAAGGAGAGCGAACAAATGAGGCAAAGAAGTGAGGGAGAGGGGTGGGGGGTGGGTGGGGGTGGATGCTTCACTACTGCTGCTGCTGCTGCTCTTCCCCCTTTGTACTCGTGCCTCGGTCTCTGAGAGAGGGAGGGGGGTGTCGTCGTCGTCGTGTCTGGTTAGGAGAAGAGGGGGCGCATTAGTACGTGATGGCATGCGCCGACACGCGCCGGATCCACACCCGAAGAGAGGAGCAGCAGAGAGGGAGGGGGGAGCGGCAAGAGTCAGTAGTGCAGAAAGGGCAAGTCTAAGCTGGAGCAGCACACGGGATCGTGTCACTTTCACGCTACGTCTCTGCGCATCAATCGGCAGAGGTGGGAAGGGGGGCGGCGTGTCTCCGCGTAGGGGCATGAGGGGCGCGGTAGATGGGAGCCTTCGAGGGGAGGGAGCGAGGGAAGGGGGAAGTACGCGAAACCAACAAGGACGCCACCAAATGAAAGTGATAGCGTTGCACGGCAACGCTGAGCAGCACGGGGCGCACACGCACAGAGGTGAGGGCAAAGGCTCTGCCACCCGACAAGAAGACGCGGCGCGCATGGCACAGGCGTTTTGGCTGTAGGGCGAGCGAGAAACAATGACAGGAAAGGAGATGGAGAAGAAGCGCTACCGAAGGAAGCGGCGAGGATGGCGCACGTGCACGCGCATACATTAAGAGAGGGCGCTGCCATCGAGCACACAAAGAACAAGCCAAGACGACCCTCTTCCGCCGCCGCCGCCGCCTCCTCCTCTCTCCCACTTCCAGCCACCCTCGATCGGCAGCAGCTCCTCCACTAACGATTCGGTGTGTGGGTGTGGGTGTCTGGGTGTGCTGTCGCGTCCCGCTGCTTGAGTTTGCGCTCTTTTCTACGACTTTTTGACCTTCGTGCGTTGCGTACGCGTCACGTGTGGTGTTACGTCGATCGCGATAGGCCGCACTGTCCGCAGCACCGTGCCTGGTAGGCGCACGCACACAGATCTCCTCCCGGACTCATAAATGGGTGTGACTACACCGCAGGGATGCCATAGCACTCAGCGTAGGCAGAGTGATCTGGGTCCATCAGGGGCGGCTCTGGTGGATGACAGCTGCTGAAGAGCGCCACGCACCGGTGCGGGTCGTACGGTGCACAGCACATGAAGCAGCGCCGGTTGCGCGAGAAGTTCAGGGAGAGACACACCGAACACTGCCAGTCCACGAAGGCCGTAAAGATGCGGTGGCGGCGCTGCCCGCTTCCTGCGCTGCGGCCCTTGGGAGTGACGGCGAGGCCCAGCGCGAAGGCAAGCCAAATAACGGTGGCGCAGATGCAACACAGCTGAAGTAGGATTGGTCCGCTCCGCAGTAAGGGTCGCAGGGAGAAGGAGTGCCAGACCGTCGCCCCGGCCGTCAGTACACCCATCGCAGCGAGGCAAACGGCAAACTCGCCAAACAGCACGGCGGGCGTGGAGGCCTGGGCGCCAGTCGCATTGTTCGCCGTCACGCAGGCATTCTCATTCTTGCAAGACTGAGCAACGCCCCTTCTGTGGCGCGGGCGCCGCTGCGCTGCAACACGACCGCCGTACGGGAGGGCTGTCAGACACGGGATGGGCACGGCGTACGAATAGGTGCGCGGTCGCGACAGAGGCGGCGCAATTTCAGCGAGAGAAAAACAAGCAATGGTGGTGCAGTCCCGCATATTGGCCGGCACCTCCTCCGCGGAGAGCGCCCTCAGGCCGCTGCCCTGAATGCGGAAGCCACGCATCATCGTAGTGGCGCTCCCTCTGACAGGCGGTGCTGTGCGGACGGGGGAGGCACGCCGCGGCTTGGAAAAAGGAGCGGCTCTAGCCTCCTGACTCACCGCGGGGTTGGTTAAGTTTTCAGCCGTCGCAGTTGCTGGTACAGCGCCAGTGGATGTAGCTGCTGGTCTCCTGGCGAGCTGTGCCGACTGCCCTTTGAAGACGTAGTGCGTGAAGCGTAGTGTGTTCCGCTGCTTCTCCTCTGCCGTGTATATGCCACTGGCAGCCGCCACCAACCCCTGCAACGGCGGCAGGTTGGCGAATGGCAAGAGCACCGCCGCCAGGTGATCCTTGCCGTAGGCGCCAGTTCTGTCGACCACCCAGCGGTGCGGGAACGTATCCACCAACTCGGCCGGAGGAGACGTCATCGCTGCACGCAGAGCCTCGGGCACGAGCTGACGACTTGGCGGAGGCAAAATACAGAGCAGCTGGCAGAACGGTGACGGTGGCTGCCCCTCTAGCTCAAGTGCTGCCAGCGTCGTCTGTACCTGCGGCCCTTGCGCACGTAGGAAATCAGCAATATCGAGGGCCAGCGGGGCGTGGTGGAACGGGTAGTACCACGCCCAGTTCACCTGCAGCGATACGGAGCTGTAGTAGCACCATACAAACTGCAGCCCCTCCACATACGACCTGCACGCTGCCTGCGTCCCCGCCTCATCGCGCAGCGAGGTAGTGCATACGTACACGTCGCGCCAGCAGCGGCGATCAGCAGCCGAGCACAGCTCCGGCGTTGCGGCCTCTTGTGGCGTCATTGTCCCCGACTGAATGGCGAACTGGCGAAAACGCACCGCCTCGACCGCCGCGTACGCGCGTAACAGCCGCTCCAGTTGTGCCAGCTGGATTTCGCACTTCCCGCCGGTCAGGTACCCGTATGGCAGCACGGCGCGGGTATACACATCCATCAACGTGTCCATGGCACTCTCCCCGCAGTAGACGCTGGGCAGATGCGGTAGGAAGTCGTTGCCGAGCAGCATCCCGAGCACAATGAAGTCGTCCACAATCTTTGAGTTGCCAGTCGAGGTGCACGGGTGGAACGGCGGCGGCGGGGCCCTGGGCCGCGCTGTGGGCTTCTCGCCGCTCTTTCCATCCCCCTTGTTCGCGGTTGGGCTTGTCACCCTCGCAGCACCACTGTTGGTGCCGTCGATGTCGGCGCCACCTCCATCCTCTCCACCGCCGGCGCGGTTGTAGCGGTAGAAGCAGAACCCGTTGGCTGCCAAGCAGTTGGCTGCGCACGTTAGCAGGTCGCCGCGGATCCGTATACAGTTTTCCAAGCATAGCTGATACACCTCGGACACCAGAGACGACCCGACAACGTCGATGTCGAAGTATTCGTAGCTGATGCACGGCTTCACCACCATGTCAGCAATGTGCCGCGGTGATGCCGTCGCTAGCGTCATGGTCCCCGACGACGTCAACGAGCTCGCCACGAGCGCCTCTCGAACCTGTGGTGTTTTCGCCTTCAGGGACACTTTCTTGGTCATCAACGTACCGCCAGCGGTGTCGGACAGCAACGCCTGCTCATAGCTGGACTGGTTGTTGTCGCGCAGGATGACAACGCGCGGGATGTGAAGAGATAGTGAGAGGAAGATGAGGTCGGCGTCCAGTCCGGCGATGACATGACAGCCGCTGCCATTGAATCCGGGGAAGGCCGACTGGGTGCGCAGGAAGTCAACGAGCTTGTGCTCACCCTCGCCGGCAGTGTTCGAGTCCGAGAAGACGACGGTGAGGCCGGCCCAGTGTGCACAGGGGGCGTTGATGGTGGTCGATGACGACGGTGACGATCCAGCTTCGACCTCCGCACTATCGCCGCCGTCGTTCGCCTTTGGCGCCAACTTGCGATGGATGTAGTCCCGCACGGCAGCCGCCACGGCATCCATGAACACTGTGCCAGGGGAAATGCAGTTGCTGTCAAATCTAGCGGGTGGGGCCCACGCTGTCGGCTGCCTGCCGGCTTGGGCAGCAGAGCCGCATGCGGCCCCCTCGCCCTCACTTTTCACGGTTGGCAGAGCGGTCGGTGGCGCCACGGGCAGTCCATCAGCTCCCTCCCCCTCCCCAGTCGCCTCATCCCCCAGATCCATCGTGGCACCACCGCCATACAGCACATCCTTCATGAGTGCCTGGCTCACATCCTCCAGCTCACGCTCCACCTCATCGAACTCTGCTTGCGTGAACTCCTCAAACGCCGCCACCATGGTCTCGCTGATCCCGTGGCTGTCGCCATGGAACGTCTTGTTTGTGTCGGCGAGCGGCACCGCCGCGCTCATGTACCGCCTCAGGCGCTGCTGATTCATCTTCGCACGTGGGGCGACGCCGTCGATAGCGATATAGAGGAGATGTTGTGGGCGCACCGTCACGACGAGCGTTTCAATGGCGAGGCAGATGCTGCGCAACTTCTCCTCTTCCGTACGCAGGGCGACGGATGGGTCATGCTCGTCGTGGCAGCAGGGATGAATGAGCCCGTTGAGGTCAATGTAGAGTCCGTGCACGTCGCCAGGGCAGCGGGCCATCACCATGGATGGGTACTTCTTCCTCAACCACGCCGCGAACTTGGGAACGCCCATTGCTGCAAAGCCTGCGCCGTCAAAGACACGCTTTGGCACTAAGTGGGTAAATTGCGGACGAAAGGGCGGATTGATCCTGCCAGCCTCTTCGCCACGGACGCTCCAGTCGTTGGAGGAGAGAGAGCGAAGAGTTCGCAGTGCAGTGCAGCCAGCGCACTCACTGAGAGCGCAAAGAAGATGAAAAGAAGTGCCAAAGCACCGCTGCAGACACACACACACACATACGTGAAGGGGAGAGGTGGAGTGGAGAGGCGGCGTCAGTGAGTCCGTGCGTAACCGAGGAAAGCGTGCGTGATTGAAGTCTGAAGGAATACATCGATAGTTTGAGTTGTGGAATGGGCCTCGAGAGAGAGCGCGCGCAGCGGGGAAAGGGATCTGAACGGGTGGCCTCAGTGCGGTGGAAGCGTGTGTCGGCGCTAGAGGGAAGAGGGGAGAGGAGCCGTGGCGGTGTGTCGTATAAGACGCGGTGTCTGTGCGCTCAGTAGCGCGCACTTTTGCTAAAGTGTGGTGAAGGCAGGGAAAACAGAAGAAGAGGAAAACGAAGTAGAGCGTGAGCGGAGCGAGAGCACGCGTACACTGTGCGGACGCATACACACACACACAGAGAGAGAGAGAGGAAAAGGGGAGCGACACCTACTTGTCCGTGCACAGATCCATGTCAGAAATGCTGGCGCTGACCCGCCGCACCTCCAACATGACTGCAACCATCTACGTAAAGCGGCAGCGGCGTGCACGCACAGGTCAAGGTGCCGCAGGGACGAGGTCCACTCGTGAGATGCCGCAGACCGGCACTCCTGTCCACCCCCCCCCCCTTTCCTTCGGCAAGCAGTGCAAAACACCTGACTTGGTGGTGTGGTTCGCTTTAATGGCTCTACCAGTACGCCTGTGCGCACAGGACTCGAGAGTGCGCCCCCGCTTTCTCCCTTCCCTCACCCTCTCTCTCTCCTATCTGGAGAGGAGCTGCATGCTAGGGCAGCAAGGGCGTACCCCTGCAGGAAAGAGGGCGATGAAGGGAGTGAGAGTTCGAAGAGACGGAGAGGTGTGCCACAGCTGAGAGCAGTGAGCAAGCAAAGGTGCACGCATGAAAACAAAAAGAAAACGCTGGAGACGCCGGTGTCAAACGATCCGAGTGTGCGTGAGTGATGTACATCCATTGCCTCCCTGGTGTATGGCGGTGCGAGAGGAGCGGCAGGAAATGAGAGCTTAGGGCGGCATGGTAAGAAAGGGAGCGAGGACATAGAGCTGTCTCCCTCTCAGCCCCTCCCCACCCCACCCCCGAGAGAGGCGCTGCAGCCCCCCTTCGGCACAAACCGCCCCCCCCTCCCCACACACACACAGAAGTACATTCGTAAGCGAAGCGCATATTATCCTCACGCGTGTGTCAGTCACTCAATGGGTGCCCGTGTGGGCCCTACACATCGAGGAAACCGGCAGATAGGCACGCACGCAAGGCACACGTGCCAGCATCATCGCTGTTGCTCGCCTGCACCGGCAAGGGAAGGGAAGAAGGGGCAAATGAAAGGCGGCAGAAGAGTGAGAAGAGATGGATGAGTACACAGACACGCACAGGCACAGGCACACAACCAGTGACTGATACAGCGGCAGCGTGTGCCCCGCACCCCTCCCGAGCAGACACACCTAAGAATAAGAGGGAGGAGAGTAGAAGAGAAAGAGAGTACGGCTAAGCGGACGAGGGAAACAAGAGCGTTCCACGCACCCCTCGTCTCTCTCCCTCCCTCCCACGCCCACTCACGATATCACTAGACGCTCAACACGCACCCGTCATCGTCCGCGACGGACTGTGTCATTCTACGTCACCGACCACGGCGCCGCCAGCCTCAGTGATACGTGGGAGGCGAGTAGAGCAACTCGCGACATATCTATAGCAACCTCTCCAACCCCTCCGTCCGATTCACCATGCTCCCCTCCCCTCCCATGGCATCAGCGGTGCTCTCCGACAACAAAACAAGCGCCTTGTCGCCCTCACCTCTGCATAGGTGGGCAGACTTCTTGTCGGTGTAGGCGAGGCCACTCCATGCAGCTGATGTGCTCAAATTGCCGCCACCCCTGCGCGACATCGGACTCACTGGAAACTGTCAGAAGGCCAGCCACCGACGGAAGTGAACCACCTCCCTATGTATGCGCGCATGCAGTTTCTTCAGCTTCAGTACCTCCTTGTTGAACTCCCGGGCCTGCACCTCTAACGCAGCCTTCACTTCTCTCAGCTGGAGAGCCTGTGCGCGATCGCCGTGCTGCTTGCAGGCTCGCATGTCAGCACGCCATACGTCACGGAGCCTATCTATCTCGCGCCGTCGGGCCTCCAGGCCGTGCCGGCGCGCCAGCGCAGTCTGCTGCAAAGCCGCCAGGCGCGCCGCATGATGCTGCACACGCGCAACCTCAGCATCGTCAATGGCACTGCCGTTCGCCGTCCCGCCAGAGTAGCTGGCGTGGCCGACAAGTGCCGCCATGAGCTGCTGCGCAGACGCAGCGGAGGTGCCAGTTGGAGGTCCTCCACCCCGTGCACCACCAGGGGCAGTCGCCCACGGCGCCGCTGCGGGAGATACGCCCACGCCCTCGCTTGGGTCGAGATATCGGCTACGCGCCCCCAGCGAAGCAACTGAGGACGACATGGCGCTTGCGTCAGGCCACAAGTGGTGAGGTTGCCGCTCTGATGAGGGGATGAGAAGTGGCCGCTGCACGGAGAAGGCAGCGGGAGCGCCACCTCTGCCTAAGTGTCCGTCCATCAGAGACAGCTGCGGTGCCGGAGGAATCGGCATCCGTGACGCAGTAGAACTCATCATCATCGAGCCCGTGCCGCTGTCGTCGTGGTTTCGGGAAGGTCGCTGAAGTGGGGTAGTGTAGCCAGAGAGGTTTGTGAAAGTAGAGCCAATAGCCACTGAAGACGACGCCGGCAGTGGTGGCTGCTCTAGCACTGCCGCCGGTTGCCCCGGCAGTGTACTACCAGTCATCATGACTGAAGAAGGGGCAGGTGGCGGTAAAGAGGAAGTTGCGCTTGTCGCCGGGTTCCCATCACGCGGAGTGCTCACAGTGTGGTGCACTGAAGCCCCGCCACGTGTAGTCACAGTCGCCGCTGTAAAACAAGCCGGATGCGTGCCCGCAGCTTCAACGGCGCTGGATGTGTGGTGCGGAACACAGTACCCATTCAGTGCGCGCTCGTACGCCTCCATCTCGCGTTGGACGGCACCACGCAGCGCACTAATAAGGGCCGTCCACCGGGCACGCAGAACCGCTTCCTCACCAGCTGCCTCCTCCTCCGTTATGTAGAGCTTGCTCGATGTTGGAAGTGTCGTCCTCGACGGCGAGGCGGAGGCGGTGTCTGGATGTGCGTAGGACGAGGACTCGCTTGCACCCTTTGCCAGCTGGCGCTGCTGCTGGAGGTGACGTTGCACTGCCCTCGCCTCTTCCTCGTGGCGCTCCAGTGTGCGTAGTTGTGCCAACGACTCCTCAAGGCAGACGATGTTCTCCTCCAGAGCACGGGTCTGGCGCTCGTGCTCGCCGTCTGCAGAGGCAATGGCATCCTCCAGGACCTGCAACTCTGACTGCAACCTCCCCAGCCGGCGCCCCTCGCCTGTTGCAGCCTCCACTGCTGCGGCTGTACCACAAGGCACCAGCAGTTCGGTTGGTTGCTTCTCGGACTCGGCAGTGGCAGCCTCCTTCAGCTCTGCCAAGGTCTTCTCGACCTCCCTCAGCCGTGATGACCTATACGCGTCCCTCCACGTCTCGAGGTCCCTCTCACGAGCTGCTTGAAGCGCCTGCGCCTCTTCGTCATACCGCTGCTGAGCCTCCTCGCGCACCTCAACGAGGCGTACCTTGACTAACTCCGCCTGCTCCTCTTCGCCAGGCATACACACAGCAACCATGCCTGACTGCAGAGTGGCAGTCGGCAGCGTCGGAATGGGCGGAAGCATTGGCATCTCTGCCGATGGCGCCGGATGATCGCGCAGCCACGCCTGCTTGCGAGCCGTGAGCTGCGCGGTGAACGAGGGCTGCTGGCGAGGATTAAAAATGCTGGACGCGGACGACGATGTCGACGACCCCAAGTTCTTCTCCAGCTGGGCCTTCATGGCCCGTACGACCTGATCGTGCTTCGTCTCCAGCTGCTTCATAGCCATGAAATGTCGCATGTTCTCAGCCTCGCGTGCGCGCTGCTCCTGGTTGGCCGTGCGTCCGAGAGCTGCAATCGCCTCTGCAGAAACGCATGCAGAGACGTCCGCCGACGGGGTCGCAGTGAGGGGTCGGCCAGCCTTCTTGTTCTCTACCATGATCTGCGTTTCCTCCTCGAAGATTCTTGCAGCCCTGTAAGCCTCGTCTCTCAGCTTCTGGTCCTCTTCATCCAACTTTGCCTGGTCCGCAACACCGATGCCACGCGCGCTGAAGTCGTCTCTGGGACTGGTGAGGTCGACCGTAGGGCTAGACACTGCCGAAGAGGCAGGCAATGAACGACTCAGCGGCTGCTGTTGTTGCTGAGCCGCTCTCAGAGCTACCTCCTTCTCGCTCTTCTTCTTGGTGTACTCCTCTCGCAGCTGTGCTACCGCGGCTGCGCTTGCTTCTCTTGCCTTCGCCACCTCAGCGTCAGCCGCTGCCTGAGATGCGGCAATTGTGGCCTCGTCAGCGTCTGAGGACACGTCCGCTGCAGCGGCTGCCGCAGTGGCATTCGTCGTCGTCGTCGTCAATGCGGCAGCAGTGGCTCTTTCCTTGACAGTCAGATCCGCCTGCTTCGCCTCCACCGCTGCCTGCAGTGCGGCAAGCATTGCCTCGTTCTGCGCCCGGCGCTCCAGCACCTTCTTCTGAAACTCCGCCTCAGTCGCCTTCTCAGCCGCGGCGACGGCGTCGCTAGCGCGCAGTTGCGCCTCCGTCAGCTTCGATGCCTGCTCGTTCTTGAGATGGGCGAGGGCGACGTCGCTCTCCTTCTTCCTCGTCTCTAGCAGCTGCGCTACCTCAGCAGCGTTGCATGCCTCGAGCGCTTTTCTCAGCTCCTCCGGAGACTGCTGACAGGTTTTCAGAAGTGTCTGCTGCTTCGCCTCCACCTGCTGCTGCAGCTCTCGCACACGAGTGCCAACGTCGTGCAGACGGGTCTTCCAGCTCTCCTCGATCTGTTTTACCTCACGGACGATCTGCAGGCGACCCTGGGTGGCCGTACTAGCCGCTGGCGACGCGGCCACAGTTCCACCGGCTGTATCAGAGCCCTCCTGCTCCCAAGCGGCGTCAAGATCCTTCTGGAGCTTCGTCCGCGCCTCCGCCAGTCTCTGTCGCTCTGCGTCCGCCTTCTTGTCCAGTTCAATGCGCAGAACTTGAAGCTGTGCCTCGTTCCCCTCCTCCAGCCGCTTCCGCAGTACGGCCTCACGCTCTTTCATGCGAGACAAGCCAGTGTTTGCTGTGGCACGGCTCGCGCCGGGAGGAGGAGGGTGCGAAGTGGTGGAGGACAGTGCCAAGATGGCCGACACGTCCGGTGGGGCTCGCAGCGCACTGGCGCCGTCGTTCATAGAGCTGCCGGGTATAGAAAGGCCCTTCCCTGGCGTAGTGCCGGTGGTGACCGCAGCTATGCCACCACCGCCGATGTCAGTGAGAGAGCCAGGTGTCCGGTTCGACGAGCCTGCCGCAGCAGGTCTCAAGAAGAAGGAGTCGGCGATGGCCTTGGTAGACCCCGTCACTGCGGCTGTCCGGCCGGTGTGGGGGGCGCCGCCAATGGTAACCTCCACGCTACTACCGCCGCCGCCACTGCCTCGCTTCGCGCGTTCGCTGACGACCTGATTCTTGTAGTGCTCATCCATCGGGTGGTCCCAGAGGCTCTCGCCACTTCGGAAGTTGAAGTAGTATACTTCGTTGTCGTCAGTCTGGCACGCACGCCAGCCATCCGGCAGTGCCGCTCGAAGCCCCTCCTTTGCGATCCACATCAGCTCCGGCTCCGTAGCGGGGTCAATGCCGATGTACTCAGCGTACTCCTCCAGCTCCCCTTCAGATGCCTCGTAGTCCTGCCCGTAGTTACTGGGCAGGATGGTGGAGACAGTGCCGTCATCGCTGCGGAAAACCTCACCCGCAGACGGAATATCATTCATACTCGTCCCCCCTCCCAGAACGAAGACAACGTTGTTCTCCGAAATGACACGAATAAGTGTACGCCTGTGCCTGCGCCTGTGCCTGTGTAGGTAGAAGGGCGAATACTCTCTTGCACTCGATCTTGTGAAATCAGAGGGGAGAGGGGGAAAAGAAGGCTGTTCACTGAGTTGAATGGGCGCCATCCCGCTTTCCAAGCTGGCGATGGGCCAGACGTCGCCAGGTAGGGGGGGGGGCAGACAGACATGGGTGTTTCAGCTCTCACAGAACGGCCGCCTCTCTCTTCGATGGCGTCCGCAAGCGTGCAGAGACCGCCCCTTCCCTTGTCCATCATGGCCCTACCCGGTGGCTGACATGATGAGGGCTGGTTGGGGGGTTGGACTGTCTTGAACCCATCGACAAGGTAGTACCACCAGTTAGCATCCTCCCCAACATAAGAGGGAGGAAAGAGAGCTACGACGCACCAGACACGTACATCTCGTACGACGTGGGCCAGAGGCCACTCGAGAGAAACTAGCAGAGGCCACCTCCAATACTGAGAGGGTAGAACCCTCTTTCCCGCGAGGAGGAGAGGGGGGAGCGAGAAGGCAGAGAGGAGAAACCCAATCGATCACCATGACTAACGTGTGATGGAGAGCAACTGGAAGGAAAGGAGGGAAGGGAGATGCATGCGCGTGGCTCCCAGAGCGTCGAGAGGTAACAGCTCCACTCGCTGGACACCATCTCGTCGACACCAACTTTTTTCCCCTTCAGTGCAAAGGCCGCTCAGCTGATCGCACGTCTCAGCTCTGTGGGAGAGGGGAGGAGAAGCGGAATTCGTCATCGACCACCGCGCTTCGCCACACCCTACACCGCCATGTGTGTATGGGCGCCTGCCTTCACTTATGCCCGCCATACACTCAGGCTGTGCCGTTGTGAAAGCACCCGTCTGCAGAGAGAGAGAGAGGGAGAGGGAGAGCCTCTCTGGCACCGGAGAGAAGGAGGGAACGAAGGGCTGGATGCCACGAAGCACGACACCAGCCATAATGGTGAGCAAGTCACCGCAGCGCCTTGCCTCGTCAGCCCAGAAGTACGCATGCCTTCTCACATCATCGCACCTCCTCTCCTACAGTCATTGATGCGTCTCGGCGCGCACCTGCCTCGGTGGGTTTATGTCGGCGGGCAAGGTAGTTAAGTGTTACACACAATGTGAACGGAGCCCAGTAAGACAGGGAGGGGAGGCAGCGCACGTCTCGCTCCAAAAGTCCCCCTGATTTCACAGCTCAAACACGCCCAACGACTGGGATAACGATGTCCCAGGGGTGGTAATCTTCGAATCCAGCGCGCGTGGCGCCGCATTAGGCTGCGCTCGCAACGCCGATACCTGTGCAGCGGCGCCAAACAGGAGTCGATGCTGCTGACTTGCCTTCAGCGCGGAACCGTGCAGTTCTTGTTGGCCCATAATGAGCGACGGGTCGTGTCGCGAGCTAGCTTGCAGCCGCTCCTGCTGGTTCCGATGGCGATGAGCATGGCCTTGCAGGCGGCCGATGAGGGCCTGCGTGCGGTGACGCGCGGCTGCAGGGAGCATCAGGTGAAGCCGCGCCAACCCACGTGGCGTGTCGCCGATGTTATGTGAAGACCACGGCTTGATCACTTCAACGCGCACGGGCCACGCCCACTGCGCCAGCGGTGTCGCCCATGACGGGGGGGCTAAGAAGCCGGAGGACGAGAAGCGCACCACGACAATGGCATTGCCGGCCACCCCTACCCCTTCACCAAGTGCCGGTGTGAGAGCCGCCAGGGCTTCTCGGTACCACGTCGAGGTGTGTGCCTCACCGGATCCTGCATCGTCTCTGTCTTGGGTAGCAGCTGAAAATGGCGTCAGGACGCCGTTGTGTGGTCCCAGCGCCTGCTCCGCCTCCTGGATGTGGGTCGGCATGGCCTGTAACGAGGCGCCGATGTCTAGTGTGCGATTCGCCAGCAGCAGCTGAGCAAAGAAAAGTGGGAGCGAGACGACGCGGCTCCGGGCGCTTGGGCGGATAAGCGCCGCCCCGCGCTCCGTCAGCGCCCCCTGCGCGGTCACCACGAGCACACCCGCGTCAAGCAGCCCCGTTCCGGTGGACGGCGGTGCAGGGGGAGCATCGGAAGGATTCTGCGGGGGGCGGGCAAAGCCTAGGCCGAGGAGATTCGGCTTTCTCGTTGGCGGTATCACCGGAATGGTGGAATGACGACGCAGTAGCTGCACTGTAGACCGAGTGAGGAGCCGCAGCCCCTCTCCCTCACACCAGAAAGCCGTCCAGCCGTGCCGCTCCAGGAAGTCTTGAGCGCTGACGCACTCGCGCTGCTGCGGCTCCTGAGTTGTGAAAGTAGAAGCGGCGGACGATGCTGTCGGGGGGTGCGACGGCGCCGAGGTGAAGAATCCTCCCAGATGCTTGACCACAAGGTGATGCGACGGAGCCAACCGCACAAAGCCGCGGTCATTCAAGATGTTGCTGCCGCCTGCAAGCGAGACGGCCAGCGACGCCGCAGCGGTCAACGTTGGCACCACAGCAGTGGTGGATGCAGTGTCGAGGTACGATGACGGTGCCAATAAAGGGCGGCTCTCAGTCGCTCCAAGCATAGGTGGAACCCCTGCTCGCTTCTCGAGAACAGCGACAAAGAAGCCGTCTGTGTTGCCGTTCAGGTGAGGCATGACCCGTCGGCAACAACGCTGCAGTGCTCCGCCGATGTCTTTGGGGTCCCCTTCCGCACCCGTCGACGCTGGTGCAAATATCTCGGGTGGCAGCCGAGTGGCGCTCTCACCTTGTGCGTAGGCCTCCGTGGCACTGCACAAGAATCCGCCGGTGCCGGATGGAACGTCCCAACTGCGCAGCCCAGCAGTGAGATGCAGCGGCGGCACACTGCCACCATCGTCCTCCTCGCTCTGCGACTGGGTTCGCCGTGGCAACGGGCGTGGAGGAGAGATGAGTGCCACGGCGTCGCCGCACGCCCGCAGCACCGCCGCCACCACCGCTTCGTTCTCCAGTGGGTTGAGAGTGCAGGTGGCGTAGACAACGCGGCCACCCGTCCTGCAAAGGCGTACCGCGCGTTGCAGCAGCGCACACTGCAGTCTAAAAAACTCGATGCCGCGGCCTGGGTGCCACAGCCGCCACGAGAGGGCGTCGCGTCCCATGCGGCCCTCACCGGAGCACGGCGCGTCGACCAGAACCCGGTCGTACAGACCTTCGCCAAGAATGGCTTCATGCCCGAGTGACGCTGCATCGCCTCGGCCGCCAACGCTGCCGGTGCTGCTACCGTCGTGGGAGTCAACCAGCCCAAACGTTTGTCCGCGTCCGCGCGTGACGACCACCTCAGGTGATGCGTTACGCAGGCGTTCCAGCAGATCGCCAATGCGCGAGGCCTGCGCCTCGTTAGCGACGACACAACCACTGCCGACAAGAGGCCGCCGCCGGCCACTCTCAGATGCCGCTGCGCTGGGCCCGGCTGCGGTACTTGAGGACAAGTGTGCCTCGCTATTGCCCCCAGCGTGCATGCAGTCCAGTATCAGTGCCGTCTTGTTTCCCGGCGACGCGCACATATCCAGCACGCACTCCCCTGGCTGCGGGTCAAGGTAGTAGACGGGCAGCATACTCGGCAAGCTCTGGAACACAATAAGACGCTCGCGAGCGAGGGACCGCAGCAGCTGCCGGTTCGCCAGCACGGTGTCGGCTGGGGTGCTCTCCCGCGTGTCAAGGGTATAAGCGCCCATCGCCGGTGGCAGCCACGGCACCCTGTGCAAACCGCGGCGACGCTGCAGCAGGCAGTGCACGGCGCTGGCGTGCGGCGAGAGAAGTCCGGAGGGCTGTGCGTCGTCTGTGGCAGCATCGCCACCACCGACGACGCGGAAGCTCACGTCCAGTGGGCGAGCGCGCATGGCTTGATAGAGTGCCATGAGCTCCCCCTCGTGGCGCACAAGGCCTTGACGAAGGAAGTAGCGGGTAAAGGACACGTTTGGGCCAGCTGTTAAGTTGCGCTGGAGACGCTGCAGTCGTCGCAGCCCGGCGGCTGCTCGCTCTTCCGGCGACAACCAGAGCGCATCGCTTCCAGTGCCGCCCGTTGTGGCAAGATCGGTTAGCGACGGCGGTTGTACCAGCGCAGCTGCCACTCGCGCTTCTTCAGAAAGCGTGGCACCGACGACGCTGTTCTCGACCGCGTCATTACTGCCCAGTGCATCGCCTTTCGTTTGTAAGGAGGCGGAAATTGTGGAAGCAAGCGCACCACTCTGCGCACCGTCATCGGCATCAGCATCGTCGTCTCCACAACGCAGTGCACGCTCCGTTGCTCGCGAGCGTCCAAAGGCGGCGGTCAGCAGAAAGCCCTCTGAGGCGGGAGCAGAGCCGCTAGCAAGCAACCTCTGTTCGTGCTGCCGCAGCACGCCTTCCACAACACGCAGTTCTTCGGCGCTGCGGCACGATGAGACGGCGTCCTTAATCCATGTGGGCTCGAACAGCTTCGCAAAGCGTGACAACTCTGTCTCAGCGAGAGCGACATCCAGCGCGGCGGCCGCGACGCGGTAGTCGCCACGTCGCCGCGCCTCCTGTAAGAGGAGAGAGACATTGGTGCGGAAGAGACTGCGCTCTTGCGAGTGACCCAGACGCTCCCCAATGGAGCGGTGCCGCTGGCGAGAGAGGGAGGGAACGATGTACTGCCGCACTGCCTTGCACATGAGCTGCTCCGACTTCATAGAGAAGAGAGGGTCGAGCTCACCACGGGCAGCCCGGAAGGAATCGAAAACAGCGCGTCGCGTGGGACGCAGCATGGCGATCGCTGCTGATGCAAAAAAAAAAAAAGAAAATAAATAAAGAACGCGCGGGGGTTCGTGCAGCTGTGAATGGGGTGGAGGAGGGGAGGAGGAGGAGGAGGAGGAGGAGGAGGAGGAGGAGGGGGTCGAAGCCGTCGAGGCCGTTGATGAGGGCGACAATCGAAAGGGAAAAGAAGAATGCGAGGTAGGAGAAGAGGGAAGGTTCGATAAGCGCGTGTATGCGTGCAAGCAGGGAGGGGTCCAGGTAGGAAGAAGAGAAGAGCGCAGAGGGTGAGGCAGCGCGTGCTTGTCAAGAGGGATAACGTCGCCGTTCGAGGGAAGCTGCGGAGGTGAGGCACGGACAGGGAGAGAGAAGAGGAGCAATACTGCCTCTGAAAAAGCAAACGCGTGTGCATCTCTTTCGCTCACCTCCGCAACTTCCTACCAGACTGCGCCTCCGGCTCGGGTCAACGAACAAACAGTGTCGATAAGGGCAGACAGACCAACACGAAGGACGTGGTGACCTTTGTTGGAGAGTAAAGGAAAGAGACACGCCGACACACGAATTTCTCCCACCACCGCCGCCGCCGCTGTATGGGAGTGTGTTGTGTGGGTGGGTGTCGTGTGGTTTCGCAGCTGCCGTGATGTTCTTCTGCTGCTCCTACTTTTTCGCTAGCGTCGGGTGAGATGTGTATAGCGGGCAAGCAGCCACGCACGCGCGCCGGCCTCCACCCGTCCCCCCCCCCTCCTCCCCAGCAAGACGGAGAGAAGCCAAGGAGAGAGGTGGCATGGAAAGAGAGGGGGTGAGCCGGGTGTCGAGGGGCCTCTGAGGTGAGAAGGACAAAGAGGGGGTAAAACAGAACACCAAGACAAACGCAAGCGAGGTGGGAGAAGAATACACAAAGCTGGTAGAGGAAGTCAGAAAAGAGGGAGAGGGGAAACGGCAATGGTGCCGCCAACCTCAGCAACGGCGTCTTACGACATCTACATCAGCGAACACAGTCGTACTGAGAGAGGGAGAGAGAGGAAGGGGAGAAAAGGTGTGAGTGCGCAGGGCTGCCGTCTTACCACCCACCCACCCATCCACCCCACACACAAGCACAGGGACGCATTGGCTTCCCCTTGCAGTACATATGACTCCCCCACGATCTCCGCAGCGTCCACATTTCGTTGGACTTCCTCGAGCCATCAAAGTCTCCCCCCTCCCGCACGTACGTACGCATCTTAGCTCACACTCTCCCTCTACTTGCACGGCCACCAGAATTCATCAAACGCGTTCGGGTAGGTATAGCGGTACACGAACGTCTTGCGGTACTTGACCTCACGACCGCGGGAATCCTTGTACACGCCCAGCTCCAGCTCTACGTTACGCCACTCACGTGCAAAGCGCTTCACGCGATCGACGCGCGTCTCGCCGGGGATGCGGCGCTTCACGTGGGCGTTGATATCCTCGTGAACAGGGTCCCAGTGAGCACTAGGCTGCCGCACGTACTTGGTCCGCTGGGCCGTCTGCAAGGCAAATGACACAGCAGACGTGGACAATACGGCCGTCGTACCCGTCACAGCTAACGGCGCGGTGCGGTGCACTGAGCGGAGCATTGCCTTCTCGCATCCACTGAGTAAGGCACTCTGAGGATGATGCACTGGACGAGGAGGAGGGGGTATCAAGAGAAAGCGAGCAGCAGTAACGAGTGTGCCTCTCTCTAGGAGTGGCCACCCAACGAGTTCTTGCACAAAAGTTCCTGTCGTGGCTGAGGAAGACTGCCGCTGAACTTTAACGGCTACGTGTGAGAGAAGTAACTCCACGGAATGCAGATCATAAAAGGGAAGATAACAGACAGGGGCGCACGGAACCGCGCAGTGGATAGGTTTAGTCGTCCGTACGTACGCGTGTCTGCGGGTGAAGCAAGAAGAAAGAGAGCGGAGGAAACGCTGACTGTGCAAGACGAACGAAAAGTCGAGAGGGCCTACTACGAGTACTCTGCCAGCTGCAAAGTTGCTTCGTGGAGTGGACACCGGGGGGGGGGGGAGGCGTGGCATTGAAGTGAATGGGGGAGGGAGGTATGTGCGGCGGCAGCAGCAACCGAAGGCGAATGGAAAGAGAAAGAAGAAAAGAGGAGAGAAGATACATGTGTGGCGCGGGGAAGAAATGACGTGGCATGAAGAGGCTGCGATGGCACGGGAAAGGAAGGCAGGAAGAACGCAGCAAAGCTTGCCTTCGACAGTGGCGCACAGGGATGGCGGTAGGAGCAGACGCGCTTGAAGTCTCCACATCGTCCCTCTTCCCACGTTGCTGGGCACATCCGCGCGGCTTTCCCCCTCTCTGCTAGGGCGCACGTAGGGGAGTGGGTGTATGCTTGATTTAACGCTTAGTTCACTAAAGTACATTGCAAGTGGGGAAAGGAGGTGTGGGCAAATGTGAGGGGCTGGGAGAATCAGCGGAGCGCGGAGAGAACGGCAGAGGAAAGGGCTGCGGCTCCCATCAAAGGATGAAGCGCGGCATTGGGGAAGGGGTTGACCTAACAGATTCGGATGTACGACAGCGATGGTCTGCTCCTCGTGCACCCTTCACCTTGGGAGTACTCGTTTGCTCGTCTGCCTTCGTGTTCCTTTCCCTCTGCCATGCATCTATATTAGTCTTTGCATCACCTCATCTCTCCTCCACCTCCTCCTCAACCTCGTCTTCGGCCGAGCGCACGCACGCATACGCACTCGCAGCTGGCAAGGAAGGAAAAGGGAGAGAGAAAGCGTAAACGAAAACTGTGGCTCTACGGGAAGACACAACGCGGCCTACGCCTCGATCTCTTTCCCTGAGGAGAGTGAGGCGGAGAGAGAGAGAGAGACAGACAGACAGATAGACACGCACACACACAGAGAGAGAGAGAGAGAGAAAAAGAGAGCGGAGGCCAAAGGGAGAGCGAAGAGGGAAAAAATACTGAAAGAGGCCAATGGTCGCTCACTGGATGAGACCAGAGAGAGGAGGAAAGAAAGTCAAGCGAGGGAGGATAAGGGCATCAGCTCAGGCGTGCATGCCTACTCATAGGTGAAGACAGTGCCTGGTTGAGCACGGCAGTAGAAACACAAGCCACAACAAAACAACGGAGAGAAAGAGCACCACTCCTCCCCCTCGCTCTGTCACGTGGGAAAGAGCCTCCACAGGCCTCGCTACACGCGGGGTGTGGAGTCAGGTGCACAGGGCGCGCAGATGGGGCAGTGAACCAGGAGAGGAGAAGGGGGGCGTCGCTGAGGGATAGAGCGCAGCGACATAAGTGGATACAGAGCGGACTATGCAAGTAAGCAAGCTAAAAGGAAGCCACAACAGCTTATACAGAGAGAGAAAGAGACCAAACCACGACGACGAGGGCGACCGTGTGTCCCTGCTGGGGCACGCTCACGATATAGATGGATGGTGGCACGGTGCGTGGACCACAAGCATGGCCCTAAGAAAAAGGAGGAAGGCAGGCACTCCAACTCAGCCACGCTGGCGGGCGACGATAACACAACAGAGAAAAGGTGTAAAGCGGAAGAACAGCGGAACACCAGAAAGAGGCCATTATAGTGCGTCGATGTCAGGGGAGGGGAAGGGCCGCCATACGGACGCACGGTAGCGTCTCTTTCCGTGTCTCCTCCTCCCCACCCGCCTGCCTTTTCCATCCACCTCATCCTCTTCTCTCCCCACGCGCACACAATCACTTCGGTGCCCGTGACTCTCCCACCCACCCAACCTCCGCTCGTCTGACAGAGGAGTCAGAGCATATGAAAGGCCTTGAGCAGTCGCTGCTGCACCTCCCCAATGTCTTCCAGAATCGCTCTCCACACAGTATCCTCCTTGTTGCCAGCTAAGCGAGCATGGGTAGTGGCACGCTTGCTCATTTCGCGCAGCTTCATCAACGTGTACTCCACTGACTCTTTCACCTGTGGTAGTGGTGCTGCGGGGGCCATGTTGTCAGCCGTGCCCGACCTGTTCATCGGCGATGCCGCCCCAGCGGGAGCCATTGGCCGTCGACGCGTCACGTCGGAGCCTTGCTGCGCCGGCCCGGTAGAGAGTGTCTTCGTGAATGCTCTCTTCGCGTCGACCGGGCTTGCAATGCTGCCGCGAGCGGTGTTACGACCCACAGCCTGC
Source organism: Leishmania panamensis (assembly GCF_000755165.1). NCBI lineage: Eukaryota > Euglenozoa > Kinetoplastea > Trypanosomatida > Trypanosomatidae > Leishmania > Leishmania panamensis. Next base: position 490,913 of record NC_025862.1, on the reverse strand, counting down.
AGCGCTACACGCGCACTGCCGCCGCCACTGGCCTCCTTTCCTGACCGCTGATTCCCCTCCGGGAGGGTCGCGTAGTTGTCTACCATGGCGGACGAGACCCCTTTGGGTGCTTTGGACCCCGACGACTTCGCACTGCTCCCACGCCTCCTGTCGCAGTTTGTTGGGGTGACCACACTGACGCCGCTGTTCCGCAGCGCCTCTAGCTCACATGCCTGCTGTGCCAGCTGCCGCTGAAGGAGGCGGTTCTCGGCCTCTTGCTTCTCTAAGGATTTCAGCAACTCTGTCTCACGAGCCTCGCGCGCGGCTGCCGAGATGCCGTTCCGCTCGCCGTATGAATTTTCGCTGGCGAGGTCGTCACTATTGTCTTCGTCATCGCCGTCGACGCCATCAATGGCATCGACGTCTTCCACAAGCTGCGGATAGGCCAGCAAGCCCAGAGAGGTAGATTGCGTCGGGCACGGCCATGAGCTGGGCGACGCGTCGAAGCTGACCTGCGTCAGGGTGCACTTTGTGTTGGTGAAGATAAAGAGGTCAAACCTGATATCCTTCGCCAGCACTTGCGTCGTGGGGCTCGAGCCAGGCTCGATGGTGCCACGCGTTCCTGCTGCGTTGAGTGCGCCACTACGCATCATTGCCTCGACCTGCACCGTGAGCTTCCCTTTACTGTCGTACTCCACCGCCGCCTCAGTGTTCCAGTAGGAGTCGATGCCGGCAATGCGCTTCTGTGTAGCAGCGCTCAGCAAACGCGGCCGCACAAAGGCGCCAGGACTGTACATGACTACCACCATCTTCCCGGTCGTGTCGAGGTCAACGGAGATAGGTTTGCCCTGCCATGTGCCAGAAAGGCTCGCACACATCCACTCGCTCGCCTGCCCCTGCATCGGCTTGATCTCCACCTCGTCTGAGTCGCAGTAAACGGAGACGCGGTAAGTGTCCTGATAAGGGGCCTCGGTGAAGGGGATATAGACGTAGTCCCCATTCTTGTCGAGGGTGGCCGAGGTGGTGATGTAGCTGTTGCTGGCGAACGTGTTGCTGGCTACGAAGGTCGAGCCTTGAGGGAGGGGCACGATTGCCTTGAGGTAGCGCTTGTCTGCCGCGAAGGCGTTGGAGAAGAGGCGGCCGTGCAGGCGCGGACGCGTATTTTGCCACTCCTCCTCCTCCTCCTCCTGCCGCAGCTGAGCCCGCTGCTCATCCAGGGAGAGGTACGAAAGGACGAAGACGACGCGACACGCCTCTTTCGGCTTCAGCTTAATCTGCGGGTTGCAGCGCCAGTCGAAGGACTCGCCGCCGTGGCCGGTGAACTCTGTCCACTTACCCAGCAGTACCGTGTGAACCCACCCTACCTGATCCGGCACCGACGTCAGCTCGATTGGGTGGTTGCCAAAGGCGGACAGGGCGAAGTGTGTGTGCCGACCCTTCTGACTCGTGAAGGGGACGACCATGTACGGCGTGTCGGAGGCCGGCAGCGTGCAGTGCAGCACATTCTCGCAGTTGGAGGTGTAGTGGCCGATCTCGATCATTTGGCCGTGAAAGTCGAGCTGCTTGAGCCCCAGCTTTGCTAGGGTCGGGTCTCCCTCGAAGATAGCCATGCCCATGTAGACGGAGTTGTTACGCCGCTTCTTGCGCAGGCGGGCCTCGTAGAGGGTGTCCTGAATGATGAAGGCGATGTCCGTCTCCACACGTACGTAGAGGTAAAACTGCGGGTTGTCCATGAATGTGGAGAAGATGGGCCGGCCACCGGACGAGGCGTACGTCCACTCATCTTGGATCGTGACGCCGTAGTAGGGGAACGGCCCCGCCGTCTCCTGCGCGGTGGCGCGGCCAAAGCCCTCGCGGGACGCGTTCGTACCAAAGGCGCGCGCAAGGCCCTCGAGCAGGCGGAACTTCACCTCGCCATAGCGCTCGTGCCCCATCGCCACCTTGAGGTTCTCGTCACTGCTGCAGCACAGGTTGACCAGCGCGTACGAGGCTAGGATTGGTACCTGGTGGTCGCGGTCGCCGGAAGAACTGAACAGTACATCGATGAGCAAGTCGACACCACCAAGGGAAGCGATGGTTTGCAGCATTTCCCTATCGCCATGCGCCAGGCGGCCAATGCAGTTCGTCGCCGCCTTGGTTAGGTTGACCACTTCGGCCGGGCAGGTGCGAATCGTCTCCAGGAGCTTTGGCACCACGTCAAGCTTTTCAAAGCGCCGCGTCGCCTCGGGGTAGCCGTCGACGATGGAGGCGATGGCCGCACACGCCGCCTCCTGCACCTGTTGATTCGAGTACCCGTAGACCAGGTCGACCAGCTCTGCGTACACGTCGGCTGACAAGCTCGTCTTATTTGTCATGCAGCCACGGCACACAGCCTCGAGAGCCACGCAGGCCGCCTCCTTACACCGCTCCTCCTGCACGCACAGAAGCATCGCCAAAGCGTCGAGGCCGCCAAGGCTCGCGAAGACCTCTCGTCCTGGCTCATCGATTACGCTGGCGACCGTCTGCGCAGCGCTGGCACGGTAGTAGTTTGAGGCAGACCTCTCCACGAAGTGGATGAGCTTCTCTAGTCCACCCAGCTCTCGGAACGTCACCTTCGACTCGGGGAAGAGAATGCAATGGGACGTCAAGTCGTCGAACGTCTCCGGCAGGTTCGCCATGATGCGGGTGAGCTCCGTCTGCCGCTTGAGGTGCTTGTGATTCGCGCTCTTGTCCTTCCACCGCCGCTGCCGCTGCATGGCTTCATCGTCGCTCTGCGCAATTTGCCGCAGCTGCAGAAAGCCAGCGGCCTCAGAGTTGCGCTTGAGCTGTAGCTCCTCCTCGAGTGACTCAATGTGGGAACGCATCCGCTCAATCACCGCCTCCATCTCAGCGAGACGCGTGTAGTCAATGGCGTTACGTACTGGCCGCAGAACGAGCTGCAGGGCGCGCTTGCCAAATTCGATCGTCGACGCTGTCTCACTGCGCCACATGGCGCTGCCCGAGACCGCGAGCACGAAGTGGACCAAGTTCGCGCCACCCAAGCTGGATTGCAAGAGGTAGGTAAGCTTGCTGTCCTTATATGGAATGTGCATGCGCTTATTTGGCCTCTTCGCCTGCTCCACCAGCTTCCCCACAACATTGCCGAGTGCGCTGAGGGACTTGTTGATAGTGATCGTCTCCTTCATCGTTTCACCAGTGGCGCCGGACTCGTTCAGCCGCTCAGAGCCGGCCAAATCGATCATGTTTAGTTGCGCGTGCGACCCCGGCAGGGTTGGCTCGTCCCACTGCATGCGCAGCATGAGAATCATGTGGCTACGCGAAGACACCAAGTTCATCTCCGTCGCCGACGTTGCGCGCATCCTGGAAGCCTCACCGTACAGCTTCATGCACTCCTCGAGACTGCGGACGGTCCGCCAGGTCGCGTCACGGGCAATGTACTGGCTGGTGCGGTCCATATGAATCTCCACCTGTTTACGGTGGTTCAGCAGATCCTGAATGCGCTCTTGATAAATTTGCACGAGGCTCACCTCCACAAGCGCGTCGGTTATGTTGGCGTTAGAACCAAATGATGAGAAAATCCCGCGTATAATGCGAGGCATAAGTCCCTCCTGCTCCTCCGAGGAGGCCCCGCCGCTCATGCCGCCGCCCTTGTCGCCCTCCATTGTGTAGGTCTTGCCGCTGCCGGTCTGCCCGTAAGCAAAGACGGAGGCGTTGTAGCCGCTGAAAAGAGTGCGCAATATTTCGAGGCCGATTTGGTCGAAGACCAGCTGCTGGTTCGAGCAGTGGTCAAACACCTGATCGAAGCGCACCTGCTGCTCCAGCGTCTCATCTTTCTTCAGAAACAAGACATCCGGCTGGCGCGCGTCGCCGCGGCAGGCGAGCTCACCTTTGCCCTCGCGCACCTCACGCTCGTTAAGTGGACGAATCCGCACGTATACACGCGGCCTTGACACCACCGCCTTACTCATGGTGAGTATTGTCTGCGTGTGTGCGTGGGGGGGATATGGGGGGGTGCTGCTTCACTGCTCTCCAACTCGAGACTGTCCGCGCTGAGCCGCGTACCCTCTACTCCGCAGCTAAGGGGAAGGAATGAAGGAGGGGCGCGGTTGCAGTGGTGGGGGTGCGTACACGAGCGCTGAGGAGAAGAGGAAAGGGGCAGAGGAGGGCACGAATGGCCGCGTACAGCAGAAAAGGTATATGGGGCTGTAATAGCGAAGGCGGACGACTTGTGCCGCCGCGTGTCTGTCTGGCTGGATGAGCACAGCGCACTCCCCGCATGGCAACTACACTGTAGTGGCAAAACATGGAGAGAGAGAGAGGGGGGGCATTGGTAGATAGGAAAATGGGGAGAGGCGGAAAGACTGCGGCCGCCGAGAAATCGAAAAGAGGAAGCGTCATTGACGCCACCACAACTACCTTTCTGAGAGATGCACAGCACGGACTCCACCATTGCTGCGAGGACGCGCCAAGTGCCGCAGCACCACTCACCTGGGCAGCATGACTTGGAGCATGAAGAGGCGGATAGGGAAGGTGAAGTGCCAGGGAGAGAGAGAGAGAGAGCGAGACTCATAGGTTCGACTTGCACAGGTCTCTACGCAGCTCCATATCGCTCTCGTAGCAGAAAAGAATGGACGCAGTTAGCAGCGTTGGGCATGCATGGACTGGGGGAACGCGATCTGGCTGCGCGTGTGCGGGTGAAGAGAACGTACTGAGCACATCGCCCTCACGCCCGCGCCTTCGTCTAAGAGGAGCAAAGCGAGGAGAGGCAAACTGCAAAGCACCCACGCGCCTAGTACACCCCTGGTAGAAGCGCCTTGCGGCCGAGCCTCGTGTAGCGATCGCCGAACGTCTTGGCGTACCAGGCATGATGCGCCACCGCACGCGGGGCTAAGTTGCTGAAGACGTACACGAGGAAGCTGAACGCCGCCAACGCTGCCGGGTGCGACTCCGCCCCGCTGCAGAATACTCGCATAACGAGACGCAACCACATCATTGGGTTCATGAGTGACCACCAAGACGACGACGAGAGCGGCCGCAGCAGTTCATCCTCGAGGGCAGTCGCAACGGAGCGACAGCTGCCATTGCTAGCGGCAGACGTCGCCGAAACGACGATGACGTAGCCTGTCCACTCGACAAGCTCGCCAAAGAAGTTCGCGCAGCTGACGCAGTCGAACCAGCCGCTGACAGGGATGCGATAGCCGCCACCTCTGCTGCGCTGCTGAGCGGCACGAGACACCCCAGACGATGACGATACCAATACATCTCCGTCCAGACTGGCCGCACTTTGCCCCACAGGCTTGCTGCGGTCGTCGCTGATGTTGTCTTCGCCACGGCGACGCAGAGCGATCAAGTAGTAGTCTGCCTGCATGTTGATTCTCTGTCCAGCGAAGAACAGTGCCGAGCCACCAAAGACGCCAACAGTGTAGAGGAACAAGAGAAACCACCAGGCAATGTGAGCAGCAGCAGCTCCCACAGAGGAGGCACTGAAAGATGACTGCAGCTCATGGCGCTTGCGCCAACACCGCACAAAGCTCATCGATGGCGTGTACGCGGGAGCGCAGGCCGACGACCACGTTGCAGTGCCAGTTGGACAGGCCGCGACGGCCGCGCCTGCGCTCGCCAGCACCTGTAGACGACCATTGAAGAGGCAGTACAGGGTTGCCATCCACGTAACAACGAGCGGCACACCATGCGCGCTGGCCGGGATCGACAGCGGATAGCACCAGCTGCGGTGGACGTAGTGGATCGAAAAGAGAAGAAGCCCAAGGTGCTGCTGCGTGAAGGCCGTCCACACACAGCCCCAGTAGGACTGACAGGTGTCCACCGAGGAATCCCTGCCAGCTACCCCAGCAACAATCCAGCCAGGGGTGGAGGAGGACAACGACCACTTTGATGACAGTGAAAAGCCGTGCCCCATGACGCGCGGATACTCCAGCAGAACGTGGTAGAGGACCTGCAAAATAGCCGGACTCTCCTGCAGCATCCAGCTGAGGCGCGAGGGGAGAGTAAGACGAAGGCCGAGCCCCTCGGCATGGCGGCCATACGGGGCCGTAACGACGAACCTCAGCAATACGTACGTGATGATGGCGAGCGTGAGGTGGAACACGCTGCTGCGCCGCATCACGCGACTATTGAGAGTGGCAGCATCGGAAGCCGACATGGCGCACTGATGCTGAGCGAGCTGCGCCATGTACGCCTCCTGGCTCGGCCTGAGGAAAAGTGGCCACTGGCCCCAGTCGTGCGTTGCAGCTGCGAAAACACAGGTGCCACTGACTGCAGCGGCAGTGCCATTGCCCCCCGCGCAGTACACGTAGAAGGGCATGGCTGAATCTGCAATGTAGCCCAGCAGCACCCACGTGAGCGCAAGGTGCACGACAGCGATGATGGCGGTGCGCATAGCAGTGGGCATGGCTCAGCGGAGCAGATCGTCATTGGCTATGCGTAGAATGGGGGGGAGAGGTCGATGGAAAACAGCTCAAACAAGTACACACACGCGCACACACAAGGTGGGTGGTTACCTGGGCGGCTTGCAGATGGCAACAACAGCAAAGAGAGGGGGGTACAGGAATGGGGAGAGACGCAGTCCCAGCAAACACCGTCCGCACAGCTCTCGCCGTGGGAAGGGCAAGCAACGCAGTGGAGAAAGGAAGGTGTGGCAAGACCAGTACGCTGGTACCTCTGTGTGGACGGGTGTGTATGTTCAAGTAAAGGCGTGTGTGAGGGAAGTTCGCGCCTCTGTTTTCCTTCTCTCTGCGCGCCGTGTGAGTCCCAGTGGGTGGGTGGGGGGAGGGGAGGGGGGGACGGAGGTTGCGGTGGAGACGGCAGAAGCACAGAAAGTGACGGCACCTAGAAGGAGGCACTTAAACGAACGTACCAAGCAAACGTGAAAGGTCTGTGCGCAGACTCACCGCCTCGCCGACGCTGCACAGCAGCGACACTCATGAGTAAATTTAACAGCATCGAGCACACGCAACACCCACACTGTAGCGTCGATCGCCGCAGCTCCCCCTCGTCGTCCCTTGAACCCCCTTCTGCCACGCTTGACATCACATAATTGCACACGCACATCGCGCTCAGCTGAGGATCGGGAGGCGAGTACACGATGGGGAATGGGGAAACAGCATCAGCAGCGTCCAAGCGTGCTTTGCTTCGAGAGCGCGCACCCGTGCTCGAGTAGGAAGAGGGTGGCCGGGTAGCGGAAGAGATAAGAACGCAGTGCTCCCCCCTCCCTCCCTCAACAGCACCCCTACACCAAAACAGGAGAGGCTTGTAGTGTTTCAGCTCGCACACCGCAGGTTACTTCTATAGCTTCGTCGCCTGCAGTTGCGACAATTCACCCGCTTCGTCTCGCGCCTTGCTTTCATCAGAGCTGCGGTAGATAGGCGTCGGGAGCACCATCTCGGCAGAGCATCGCACCCGTTCCTCTGCAACCTTCTCATAGAGAAGAAGGTATGCGTCAGAGCAGCCGGTACGTCGGGCCTGCGCCACCTCCTCGCTGAGCACCTCTACCCGCTCGTCGTTCGCGCGGCGCCAGCGTCGCCGTCCGGCAGTGCGAAAATTAAGTGGCGTTTGTGAGTGGGCCTCTAAACCCGCTTCTTCCTCCGCGGTGCAGCGCTCCCTAGCAGTCTCCCCGTCCGAGCCATCCTCCTCGCCGTCAACGGCAAAGTCTGATACGTAATGCCCGTAGTGGAGGCTTTGGCCAAGGTGCAGGACGCAGCTCCGTAGGGAGTAAACGCACCGAATGGCCCACACAAGAGATGAGGAAGGAGCTGCAGAGGCCGTGGTCCTAGGCAGGTCATCGTCCGTGCCGTGGTGCGTGTAATACTTCAAGCTGTCCTGCCCTGCTGATTCATGGCCCTCACTCGCGTAGCACGCCTTCTGCATGGCGTCAGAGAAGCATTTCCTGTCTGGGTCGTAGTAGGAGCAGCACGTTCCGTCCTCACATGGAGACGTCGTCGCAGGCGAAGCACGGTGCTCCACCTTCGCGTCCTCCCCTGCCCTAGCCATCTCTGTGTGCACCACACAGCCTGGACTGAGGTGGTGTTGCCGCTCCCATCGACGCTGCCACACAAGCGACTCCGCTGCACTGGGTAACGCGTGAATCACCAGTGTGTCCTCCACCGCAACGCGGCGGCCATTCTTCTGGATGATGACCGTGCCGTTCACAAACTGCGTTGCAAATCGCTTCAGTTGCAGCACCAGCAGCGATGGCGGGCGTGTGTAGAAACACCCGCCTTGGAACTGCGAGGTCCGCGACCCGCAACCATCGCACCGGTAATCATTCAGCGCCTCATACGCCATGGAGTCGTGCAAGAGATGCGCGATGGAGCGGCATCGACCACCCCCTCCATCAACAGCTGACTGCGGGGCTGCCGCGGTCGCCGCCGCCGCAGTCGAGCGTGAGGGGAAGATGGACGTGGTCAAGAGCGGGGGTGGCAGCGCGGGGAAGCACGACGGTGGCAGCGAAGGCGGCGCTGATGGCGGCAATGCCGGGGACTCCTCTGGGATGTGCACGGAGAGGTTCACGCATACCTCATCGGTGACGATCTCGTGGTGGCACCCAGTGGTGCGGCATCGAATAATGTTGAGGAGTCGCGTCTGCACGAGCGTGTTGATCCACACTGCCGCCGCGGCCGTGGAGACAGACGGGCGACGCTGTACCGGAGAGCTAGCAGCAGTCAGAACGTCAGATGGGCTCACGAAAGAGACGAAGGGTACGTGAGCCACGTGCTGCAGTCGCTGCTCCGCGAAGCTCGCCGCATTTGCGTCGTTGGTTTCCTTGGCCCCCGACTCCAGCTTCTCGTCCACTTCGTTCTCCATGTTGTGTTCCCCGTTTGGGTTGGTCGAGGAACGGCGCTCCAGAATTTTGTCGCACTGCTGCTGAAATCTCACCGCCTCCGTCTCCAGCTTCGCCATGATCGACACGAATAGCTCGTGCGCGTCTTCCTGATCGCCAAGGAAGAAATCGCCATCAAACAGGTTGGCCACAGCGGTGAGTCGAATCCCGTACGTGTATACCTGGCCATTAAAGTCATGATCGTTGTCATGGTAGATCTTCGTCTCCAGAAGACGCTGCCGCTCTGCCGCCTGCGTGTGCGGCGTGTTCACGATCGCTGTCAGATGCTCGCGCCAGCGCTGCGCCCGTGCAAGTGCGGCAAGTGCACCATGCAACGTGAGAGGGACGCGCTGAGTCGTCAGATCCACCTCTAACACGTCCTCCAGCTCGTCCAGGGAGAAGGTGCCGAGAATGTCGAGAGTTTTCTGAACATCAGCAGTGGGACACCACACATACTGCGAGTGCGCCAGCTTTTCCACAGGCTCCATGGGAGTGGTGTCTGGCAAGTCGCAGACGACAGCAACTGAGGCCTCCTCTGTCTGCCCATCATCACCATCTTCAGCAGACCGTCCAGCAGCTCGCGCGCGTTTCCGCACTGCCGTCTTCTTCGTCTTCGTCTCCGCCGCAGAGTCGACGTACCCGCTCGTCCACAGCACGCGTCGCTCTGCTTTACCCGTCAGGAGCGCCTCGTAGTGTCGCACCGCGCACACGAGCGGTGAGACGAGCAACGCGCGACGGAACACAGCACTGCGCAGGAGCATGGTCAGCAAGCTGCAACCGTAGCAATCGTTCCCAGTGTTGTGGAAGCCACTGAAGTCGCGCATAAAGGGGTAGATGCAGCGGTCCACCCTGTTCCTCAATGAGGGGATACCCATTTCGTCGTACGGCGCCGTCGCCTCTGGCAACAGCAACAGTCGTGGACAGGCTAGTGGCTCAGTGACTGTCGGCAGAGGCGACGGCGGTGCTGACTTCCACTCAGGCCCAGCCGTCACCATTGCAGGTTCACTTTTCTGAGAAAGGGGTGAGGAGGAGCGGAGAACATTCTGCGACTCTCTCTCGGATGCGATGTGATCCTCCTCAACTGCTTCTCCAGTGAGATCGCCAACGCTGTGCTGTAGCATCGAGCGAGATGGCACGCCTGTAACACTCGTGGATAACGGCGTTGGCAGAATCGGGTGCGACTGATGCTGTTGCAGTTCATAGGGTGACACTTGCGAGCCGACCGGCGGCGGAAGCTGCACCTGTGAGGATGGAGTCGTGACCACCGTTGTGGTGGCGGTGCTGGCGCTAGTTGCACGGGAAATCAACATCGACGCACAGCTGGCATCCGCCCTGGTAGGGTGAAGCGGAAGTGTTCGAGGTGACACCCCAGCCCGTAACGGAGGAGACGCCGGTGGCATGAGTCTCTGTAACGGTGGAGGCGGCACCGTTGCCGTCGCCGTCGTCGTGAACCCTGCGCCACCACCACCCCACGGCGATGGCTCCGGTCGCAGTGGCAGCGGCTGGCGAGAAGCATGGGCGACAGAGGCTTCTGGGCCTGTTTCTAGCGTAGAGTCTGCACCAATCTCGCCCTTGCTCGCCCGAGCAAGGGTGGCAGTGATTGGTACCGGCAGAGGCGCCGCGCGCGGCTGATGAGATGGGGAAGCTGATGCCCTCTGCGCTGCCGTCATCAGCGGCGGCGAGCGGCTTTCCGTGCGGCTTCGGCTGGGAGGACTTGACAAGTCGCACGGGGCCACGGAAGGTGTCGTAGTGACAGCCACAACGTTCACGCGTGACGCCGGATAGCGCAAGCTGCTCGGGGCGGAGTGGCCGCTCCCCCCCGTGCGGCTGCGGCTGCGGTTGCAGGGCTCACAAGACAGGCGGCGTTGTGCAGAATCACCATCGGCAAGAGAATCATCTCGGGTGCCTCCTCCCCTCCGCCTTCGCGAGCCTCTCGGCGCCGCCTCAGCGAGAGTGTTGTTCGTCCTCCGGGTGTTGTCATCAGCCTCCCCCTCCTCCGCATCCACGTCTATGTGCCGAGCGGCGCTGACGTGCATCCCCTCTGCCACGTCCGAAGGCTGCAGTCGACGCGGCACGGCCAGAGGAGTGTAGGAGAGTGGAGCAGCAGAAGGCCCGAGGTCACGGATTCGGGGTTGGTGGTTGGTAGTTTCGGCGATGCTACCCCCGCGCGCACGGCCCACTGCAGTAGCAACGCTAGTGGTACTACTGCTGCCGTCACCAGCGTGGTGGAGTCCAAGCCGCACGTTTGGGCGAGGAGGTGGAGAGACGAGGGCGGCGTCGTCGTCGTGTCCGCCATCCTGCCTACGGTCACCACTGCTTGCGCCTGCACTGCCGCGTGGGAGCCGCACAGGGGTTCCGTCGTCGTTCAAAGAGCGACTGCCGTTGCGCAGGTGCCCGTCATTCAGCCGTCCATCTTCATGAGTGCCAGACGTGCGCTCCTTCTGCGCCTGCGCCTCGAGCATGCGCCGACCATGACTCATACGACCCAGGAGGAGGCTAATGACGGAGGGAAGGCGCTCCCAGGTAGGAAGTACAGAGCTCACGACGAGCAAGAGATCCAAAGAAGCCACAGGAACGTATCCCCACGCCAGCACGGCACAGCAGTGGTACTCGAGTCGGAGGATGGGAAAGCAACAGCAATACAAAATACACGTCAACACGCACGTAGGCGTAACAGAGAAAGAGAGCGTGCACACACACGCACACACACACACACACTAACAGCGGCAACCACTCAGATCAGCACCGCCAGTGACCACAGAGGAGACCCACACCTAACAACGACGGCGAAAGAGAAAAGCAGGCAGCATACGATAAGGGGCTACGTGGTCCATAAAGGGGCGAGGGAAGGCACCAGCACCGGTGCCGAGCTGATTGTCTCTGCTCTAAAGCCCCACAATGAGGAAAGCGCGGAAGCAGCTCGGCGGGGGCGAGGCAACAAAGAGAGGGCGCAAAACAGAGCGAGAAGAGGGCGGGAGAGGGGGGAAGGGGAGCCAGCAGTCCCCAACGCATGCGCCATGCAGAGTCGGAGTGATGTAGCCCCGTCAGCGGCGAGGGAAACAAGGTCGGCGAGGAAGAGGAATGAATAGAAGACACTACCGAGTATGAACACAAGCTGCCACTGTGGGTTGAGTTTCTCGCGCCTTCCCGCTGGTCTATGATCGTGCCTCTGAAGAGCACGTGGTTCGTCACCGCTTCACTTCCCCCGTAGCCTCGCGCCCTCTTGCTTCTTCCGAAGTTTGATAAGCAGAGAAGAGTCGACTTCGCGGGAGGTGAAGGTGAGTGGGTGAAGGGGCAACGTGGGAGAAGGTAAAGGAGGTATATATGGTGGGTATGGTGTCACTGCAGGTCCTCGATGCATGCAAGCACATGCACCAGTTGCCTCGTATGTGTGTGTGTGTGTGAGTGTGTGTGTGTGTGTGTGTGTGTGTGCACAGCTGTATGAAGACCGCAGGCCAACACTGGCGTGTAGTGATGACTGCAGTGCTGGTTAGCTGAGGGTGGAGATAGAGAGGGGAAGGGAAGCGCTGCTGTTATCAGTAACACTCTGGTGGAAGTGTTGAGGATGCCAACGAGAAACGGTAAAAGAGAAAGAGAAGGGCACCGTGAGAGGGAGAGTGAGGAAGAAGGGAAGCAGCGGTGCAAAGCACGGAGGAATGCGGAGAGGGGAATCGTGCGGTCGAAACTCTCGACTGCGGCGTGACCGTCAAGGGAAGCGGAAGATAGAGATGATCGGAGTGGAGAGAGGGAGAAGTTGAGAGTTTGTCCACTTCAGTGCCATGCGTGCGAAAAGGGTCTCTCGGTCCCCCTCCATACACTCCTGCACACCAAGGGAAAGGGGGTCTCACGTCTTCACGTGCCCTCTTCACCGACACGTTCGCTCATACAGCGTCCCCAATTCTAAACGTTTGCTCTCGCAACAACGGGGGGGGGGGGGTATGAGAGCGTGTCGTCGATGTAAAATGCGGTCCGCACCATAACAGCAATGAAGGCCACGCAGGAACGGTAGGCGCAGCGAAATGTAGGAAGCACGTCTGCTGCAACAGAGAGCAGAAAGCAAAGGGGCATTATCGCCACTGACGCCTAATTACAGCAACAGCCGTCAGGAACAGGTGGGCGCAAGAGCAGCTCGCCACCTGGGTCGGTACCGACTAGGGGCGAGGCGCTGGCGTATGAAGGACATCGATAGTGAACACAGCAGTCTCACGGGCGGACGCGCGCAAGACGCGCCAGGTCTGGTGATATTTTGGAGGCGACCGCGTCATGGCGCACCAGTCGGCAGAAAAGCGCGCAGAGTCGAAGCGCTGCTGTATCGTCGCGTGGGACGGGCCAAGTACGAGGGTCGTCGGGGGTAGAGACACCCTCTGCAGGGTCATGGGAGCTTGTCCCGTCGCTTCTGTCTCTGTGACCACCGCCACAGTCACCACAGCTCGTGCAATGCAGCCACAAAGCTTTGCTGTTGCCCCCAAATACAGGTCGCAACAGCGCCGCCCAGAGCGACCAAACCGCATCGAGTTGAAGAGGCGGGAAGGCGTGTCCATGGGTTACGGCTGCGATGGCGCGTACCTCGGCTGGGCAGTGCAAAGAAATGCGGTGAGCGACAGCGCGTATCTCACAGGCAGCGAGAGGAGCCACCTCTGCTCGCTGCAGCAGTAGCATCTCAGCAGGACATCTCGAAGCTGCACTACCCCGCTCGCCGTTCACGGGTGCGATAGAGAGCTCGGCGCCCGGCGCATCCGGTGTCTTTGCGGCAGCTGTGCGTGCGATGGCCCCCATGGCATGGGACATGTACAGCGCAAGCGACGAGGGAGAGCAGCACACGGGTGCATCACTCTTCCCACCTCTGCTGCCCCTCTTCCGCAGCGATGTGGCGTTTGCAAAACCTCCCGGATCGAAGTGAGCATCGCCGACGATGCGCAAGAGACTCGAGTGCAGTTTGCCTGCTGCGTCCTTGCTGTCCACGCCTATGAGGAGAACCACCACAGCGGAAGCGAACGTCGTCGCCTGCGCATCGACATGACTAGTTGAAGTCGCGGTAGAGGATCCCAGCGTTGCCGCATCTTTGGGGTCCTTCGAGGTGTCCGATGTGGCGAGAAGGCCAGCCTCCTGCAGCCAGAAAGCTGCCTCCTCGATGGAGCCCACAGGCACTCCTTCAAGAGTGGGCACCTGCGTTATCAGTGGGGTTTCGTTGGCCACAGCCGCAGAAGGCGTCGACTGCAGTAATACACGGCTGCGATCGTAATGTGTGGTGACGTCGAGCCATGAACTGGCTCTAACGCTGCTGTCGCTCCTTGCCTGCACACTCTCCACGTCGGCCGCCATGGATAGCCGTCCTGCCTCCTCTCGCTCGTCGGATGGTACAGCTTCCATGGTGACAGTCAACTGCTGGTGCCGTGCGGCTACCGGGAGAAGCAGATCCGTCCAGCCACACAAAGCAGCTGCACGAGCTGTTGCTGAGGCCGGCGCTGTCGTTGTCGTGACTCCTACTCTCTGGATGTATGCCGCTTCCCCTCCACCAACGCAGCCGGCTGCGACAGTGATGCGGAGCGCGCGAGCACCACTGCGCACGGCTTCTCGCTGAAGGAGCTGAAGAAGGCGCAGACATAAGTTCGCCGGCTGGCACGTCGGCCGATCCTTGTGAAGTTGCCTGCATGTCATGGCTGACACACCGCTGATTGACGGTGCAGTGGCTGCACAAGCTTTGTTGGTTGGATTGCCGTTGTGGCAGCAGAGGCAGCAGCCATCTGCAGACGTGCAGAAGAGCGTATAGTGGTAACCGTGAAGCACGTCCTGGATGGCATCGGTTAAGAGAGACGTGCTGCTTGGGAAGGTTGGAAGCGCGTTTGCCTCTGCAACAACATCATCGCCTTTATCGTTGTTCCTCTCAGCCTCCGCGTCCGCGGTGCCGCTCCTGCCCTCTGGCTCACTAGCATCATTGTCCTCATTATCGCTGTACATCCCCGCTGCCTGGCCCGCCACCGTACAGGTGCTGAGTTCGACAAGGTCATACGTAAAGGCCGCACCCGTGGGCGTGTGCAAGAGACTGTACGGATCTATCTGGCACAGCCGCGGCGATGATGATGGTACCGTGGACGAAGATGGCTGTACCAGCAGAAGCACGGCGGAGCGCTGACACCTGACATGCTCTGCGATGCGGCTCTCAAGAGAATGACAGAGAGACTGTATGTGACTGAGATCGGTCGCTGCGTTGTGCAATTCAGCCTCCGCATCGTAAAAGTCTCGGAGTAGCTGGGCCGTGCGTGCCTCCGCGGTGTGCAACATCACTCGTAACTCCGCCTCCTGACGCTCTGCGGCTTCATACGCGTACCGGGCGGTCTCGTAGGCCGCCATGTGCTCCTCGACGACCGCACGTGTCGCGTGCTGCTTGGCGCGCAGGGCGCGCAGTTGATGAGTCGCAGACAACAGCATTTTCCCCTGTATGGGTGCATACGCGTCTGACTATGAGTCTTCGTTTTCCGCTGACCGCCAACGGCAGCCGCGTGTGAGTCGATAAGGCAGAGAGGCGGGGAGGCGACAAAAATGAGAAGAGAAAAGAACGCTCACATGAGCAGAGCCGCGCGCACGCATATCCTCTGTCAATGGCTGCTGCGTTCGGCTGTCACATCCGCGCGCCGTCGCGGCGCTGTCTTCACATGTTGTTCCCCCTTCCCTCCCTCCCTCCCCTGGTCACTCGCATGGCACACAGCGATGCCCTTCCGATAGGCTCCATCTGCTGGCAAGCACCAGTGGTGGTGGTAGGGGAGGGGGAGGTAGTAATGACGGCCGGCTGCACACGGTCTGGATGTGCAGAGCGAAGAGGATACGAGCATGCATGCACGCGGGCAATTGCGCTGCTGTGCTTCCTCTGTGTTTTTTTGCATGCGAGTGAAGGAAGGGAAAGAAGGGGTCATGACACGTAGGCTGAACTGATGCCAAGACGATTTCTCAGCAGGAAGAAGGCCCATACAGCTTTGCGCACTGTGCCTCCCCCGCCAGCTTCCGCCAATGCAGGCTCGCCTCCCCCCCCCCTCTCTCCCTCCCCCGGTGTAGGTCATTAGTCACCATCTCCCTTCCCCTTCTCTGCTGCGCCTTCGTCAACACACTAGAGAGACTTTCAGGGAATAGAAGAAATGGGACGCAGTGAGAAGGGGAGGAGAGCGAGCGCGACTCTCTGCGGACGAGAGGGAGAAAAGGAGGCGCTTCCATGACGCCTAAGGAGAGGCGGCCTCAGCTCAACGTCCCAGAAAGAGAGAGAGAACGAGGAGCGCCAAGCGCACACAGAGAGAGGGAGGGAGCAGTGGGAAGGAAGTGAGTGAGTGATGGGTGCCGGCTGCCACAGCTGCTCGCATGCATGACCGTAGATGCGCCATGTGTACGCGAACTTGTGTAGAAGAAGAACGAGCACATAGGCGGCGAAGAGATGGGCAGATGAAAGCCTCGGAGCAGCAGCGCGAATTCGGGTGAGAATGATGGGGGAAAAAAAGAGCCCGAGAGCACCACAGAGCGGGCGAGAAGGCAGAAGTGAATGGGAAACAGCGCCGTTAGGTGAAGGAGGTGCTTCAGAACAGCACACATGCACACAGGTGAGTACCGGAAAAAGGAAAGGTGGGCGGGCAGCGACGACCCGATACGGACATGAAAAGAGAAAGTGAGGATAGGCTGGAGTGAAAAAAGGAAAGAAGAAAGGCACCGAAAGGGAAGGGGAGAGCGCATTCAGCTGGGCACAGGTGCTGAGAACACAAACGCTAGGAAAAGAGACCAGCCAAGGCCCAGCAGTCGTGGGTCCGAAGACACACAGGCCCAGACAGACGCGTACACGCATACATCAGCGGAAGAGTGGAAAGGGGGAGGAGCGGAAAGCGTACCCGCGGTGAAGCCTAGGAGAGAGTAAAAGGAAAGGGGGGAGGGAGAGACCAGAGCTCCAGTGTAACAACACACAGAGAGAGCGATACACAGAGAGAGAGAGAGAGAGCGAGAGAGAGAAGCAAAAGCGCGAGAGTGTGCCTCATTGTATTACCCGAGACGCAGAGCGAGTCATTGGTTCCATCAAGCAAGCACTTGGGCAGGAGGGCGCACAGGGAGGCGGAGGAGAGAAAGGTGGGGGAAGTCACTCGCCCAGCAGTGCATACACACAACACACTTACTTCCAAGTACGCACCCACTTGCCTCCTTCTCCCCCTCCCTTCCCTCCAAAGCTTTATTTGGGGCGCTTTGCCTCTCGTCCCCAACGATTCTATTTTGGCCTGTCCACACTTTGTAGTACGCGCCTCAAGAAGCTCCAAAACACGCGCACCACCACCACCCACCACCACCACCTCCCCCTCCTTCTGACTATACATACGTACATAGAGATCAACAGCCACAGTTATACGTGTAACGCTAGAAGCGTACACAGCCTTCTGGCTTCGTTTCTGTCGAGAGGGAGAGCCTCACATCCTCCCCCCTACGGTCGCGAGTATGTATGGGTGCGTCTGCGCACTAGACGAGAGGGGGGGAGGAGGAGCCAGGGAGTGCCTGTGTCCGTTCTCCCCTCCACCCCTCCCACTACGCCATAAACTGCAGCCCTACGGTAGACTCTGGGGTACCGTTCAGCAGCAGCTCCGCCCCCTGCTGATCCAACGCAAGACCAGGGATACAACATACTATGAGTAGGTCCATCGACGTCCACGCGAAAATGCGATACCGCGCACGCAGCATGTAGCGCAGGTGCCACCCGTACAAAGCGGAGCCAAGGCCATGATAGCAGCAACAGCCAAAGGGGACACCAAGTGTGAAGAGGTCGAGGAGACACAGCGTAGTCAGGAGTTCAGAGCGCGACTTGGACTCCACCCCTAGGCAGGTGCAACATGGAAACGGCACTGCCTTGACACCGCGCATCTCGGCATCCGCCTGCAGCGCCTGGGCCTGAGAAGCGATGGCGCACCGTACGCAAAAGCATCGGTACACAAAATGCCTACACTTGTGGGAAAGCCGCGCCAGACAACCGGTCGTCTCATTGTGGGCGCTGAGCCGCGCCTCTTGCAAGCTTGCCACAGTGCGGGTGTGGATGTGGCTCAGCGGATTCGACAACGACGTGCCTGGCTCGGGGTGAAGAAGGAGCTCACCACCAGCACGGCGATCGGGCATGGTCGATTGCGCTAGCAGCGGCGCTGTGATGGGCACGTGATAAAAGGCAGCGGTAGTCGGCATGACCGCCGTGACAGAAGTAGCCCATGCGCGCGACCCTACGTTGACAGCCCCGCTGAGGTTGCCTGACGGCTGCTCTCTTCTGGGCAGTATCGGCCTCTCGGAATCCGAGAACGCAAGGCTTGGCTGCCATGACGAGAAGACCGGCTCCCATGAGGCCCGCATCACCGTGCTTAGCGGCACCGAGTAAAAAGCGTTGTGCAGGCACGGTATGCAGAGAGGAGGATAGCACAGCGGCTGTGTCCACCTTGGTCGGTCAAGCACCGCGTTCGCCACAACCTGGGGGCGCTTTGTCAGCCGGATGTGTGGCCGACTGTGAAACAAAAGACGCACGCGACGCTCCTCGGCGGTGGCGATGCGTGCCTGCTGCGGGAGCGCCAGCCCTGTCGGCATGGTGTCCATAGCCAGCGGAATGGGGCTGGTTAGGTGGGTGAAATGTGCAACATCGGGCCAGTCGATGACCTCTGCCGACTCCCCGTTGCGGCTCTCCTCCTGGTGTTGTGGGTGCACATTGGCGCTGGCTCTGCCGTCACTCCCACCGGCCTCCGTGTCGCGAGCCGGTAACTCGGTCCGCTGCTCCACGAGGAGCTGCATAGTGGCATACTCCACGTTGTCGACAGCGTGGTCCGTCAGCCGGAACACGGCGGGATCTGCTCCCGGGCACGATGTGAGGAAGCGACTGGTGCGCCGCTCTGGCTGCAGACTCTGGGAAGGCATCCACGACAGTCGTCGTTGGCTTGGTATGACACACCCTTCCTCCGCTGCCGCACCCGCTTCCGGTGTCGTGAGCTGCTGATGGTTTGTGTGTGATTGACGTCGCCTTCGCTCCTGATCACCCTGTGATGTCACTGGCATCCCGTGGAAGTCAGCTGCTGGCGCTAAGAGCGACATGTGCTCCACAGCTGCGTCGTGGCGAACACATGAGTCGATGAAAGAGGTGACGTGTGTTGTGGACGTGCTCGGGGTGTACAGTGTGGATAGTAACGAGTTCAACGTGACAGCGGGCGTCAAACTAGACCCTTGCGTTGTCGTTGCGGTCGATGCGAAGGGTATGCCTGGTGGCCCAGCGACCAGACCAGCACCGTAGCTGGCTGTACCTGGACGAGCTCTGGAAATGGAAATGACGCCGCTGTTGTGTGTCATGGACAGGCTTCTCCCGCCAGTCTCCGGTCTGGGGATGACCTGCTGTGGCGTCCTGTCAGCTGCTAAGGCACGCGGTGCGTGGTGCGGCTGGGGAGAGGAGCCACCTTGGCGGCGAGTATTAACGTCGTACTCCGTATTCCTTCGCCTTCGCTGCGACACGGCAGCGCCAAAGACTCCGCCGCCTTTGCCGCCGCCATCCAATTCGCTGTCGCAGAGGTCAGACACCGCCGTCCCTCTGGACTGAGGAGGGAAGGTTGGGGCGGTGCTCATCCTCAGCGAGTTTGCAGTTGCCGCCATGTCCGGCAGCAGCGGGAGCCCTGGTGGGGACGGAACAGCTGCCATGGATTCTGGCATAGCCTCTGGCGACGCTGCTGAGGCTCTTGATCGCCCTACCTCCATCGACGCTGCACCGCTGTGAGAACGATGCGTGCCGACACGGCGCGGACTTTGACTAGGCGCCGCTGCGTCGTCTGCATTGCCGTCGTTGGCATCCATATTCTTCGAGATAACCCAACAACTCTCCCCCCGTCGTTGCCCTCCCCCCCCCCGCCTCCTCTCGGCCCTCCACTGGTTTATGTGGGGCGTGACTGTGCACACGAGAAAGGGAATACGGAAGAGAGGGGAGCGCGTGCAGCGCTGTGTTCAGCAGGGAGGTGCACAGGAGGAGGGCTGGAAGACGGAATACACAAACAACGACGGTCCGAAGAAAAGAGCGGAAACGCGCAGGGGTTTGAGTGAGCCTTTGGTGGTGAGAGCATCACACATTTGGCCATGTGGGGGCGGTGGGGAGAGCAGCAGAGGCAGCAACAGGCAAGGGGGTGGAGGAAGAGAAGTGCGAGTCAGTAGGCACAGTCAGGCCAAAAGGCTAGAAGAAGCAGCGGCACACGCACACACACACACACAGAGACAGACACACGTGGAGGCAGCCTATCAGCATGAGGCGAGGCGACATGGGGATACCGGAAGTACAAAATGCACGGCACCTCTGATTTAACTGGAAGAGGGAATGGAGGGTGGGGGGTGGGTACCGAGTGAAGCGCACGCCACCGCTGCACATGCACAAGCAATCCACACGAATACAACGCCACCCAAGGGCTAGCCGGCGCACCGACGTATCGGGAGCGAAAATATGGCAGCGCCCATCATTGTGGCGAGCGCAGATAAGAGGGGATAAGGCAAAAAAAGAAAAACAGCGGTGGAGGAGAATGACGGAGAAGCCGCTCCCAGGCGTACCTAAGACGGTATGCGTCGCACACTCGGCTGAAGCAGCTCAACAGACATGAGCATACACACACACACACACACGCACACTAACGCGCAAAGTGCCGCGGTATCACGCACTCCTCCTCTTCCTTCCTCTGCTGTTCTCTTCGGTTATTTCCCATGCGATGCGTCATTTTGTCACTCGACAGCCGTTGAGCTCGAAGATTTCTTCGATTCATCCGATAAAGTTAGAGTTTAGCTGTGGCGGCTTTCGCCCTCCTGCGCTCTCGCCCGCCCGCCCCCTCGTGGCGCTTCTGAATGCGTGATGGGCACACAGGCAAAAATAGACAGAGGGAGGGAGAGAGGGAGAGAGGGAGAGAGGGAGAGAGAGACAGCGGACAGTGCACACACACCATAGGGAGGGGTCGTGTGGAAGAGGAGACGGGCAGGATGGGAAAGGGGGAGGGGGTGTATGGTCGCATGCCCTGCCTTCGCTTTGGTCTCTTTCACGTTTGATCACTCGCACGTATCACGCCAGGTGCCCACGTCCCACCCCACCCCCTTGTCTCGCCCCATCTCTGTCGCTCCTTTTTCGTCAGTCTGCCCAGACGGGCACCACCACCCCTGCGCAAGCGAAGACGTCACGCGCGCATCTTTCACACACGCGCACACACACGCACACACCTCCCTCCCGCAAAGGCACCCGAGTTTTTCTGGGCTCCCTCCTCCCCCTTCCCACGGTCTCCCTCTTCGCTCTCACATGTCAGCGAAGGAAGACGCGTCGTGGAAGTCCTGCGATGCCTCGGAGTGCAAGAAGGTCTCATCAGCTTCTCGCCCCGCCGACTCGATCCTGGATGCGAGAGAGAGGTGAGTCGTCCCGTCATACGCCGTTTTGACGCTACCTGTACTACCTGCACTGGCTGCAACAGCAGGTTCCAGCGGAAAGGCTACAAAAATTCCATCAAGTAACACCCCTGTCACACCCTCGGGGGTGGCAGATGGTGTCGCACCGACGTTTGCCTTGCCCGCTTCAGAAACCGCCGTACTACCCGCTGCAGTGGCAGGAGCCCTGATCCTGCTCTGTTGCGAGGTAGGGTTCTTGCGTAGGTACTCCTCCACTGGAATACCCACCACCACTGGGTGGAAACGAGGAAGCTGCTGCCGCGACGGCGCCTTTGCCGGCTCGGCGCCGTCGCCGGAGGGGCAAGTGGACACCCCTACACCCAGGGCAGCTACCGACGACGATGCAGACAAAGAAGAGCCAGGGCATTCTGTCGCCATCTTATCAACCGAAGGACGTCCACCTCTGACAATCCCCCTTATGCCAGCTCCGCCCGCAGCAGCAGCGCTGCGCTGAGGATAAGGCACCAACTCGTGCCAGCGCGAGGAACTGCACGGCACAAACGGCTTAACTCCCTCCATGTGTGAAAGCAGAGGAAATGTGCGCAGCTCGGCGGTACTCGACGACGGCGCCACTGCCGCGACACTGGCGGTGGGCAAAGTCACGGCGTTTGGCGATGATGACGGCTCCTCTTTCCGATAGATGTTCCCCGAAGAGGAGATTGCCGGCCCGTCGCCGGTGGATACTCGACTCGCAGCCAGGTGCTTTTCTGACTTCAGCGGTGGCCATGGCACTGGCTGCTTCACGATGGCCGATTTCGGCACACTCAGCGTCGCGTAGGGATCACGCTGGAAGAGGTTCTCCACCATGACGGCTTCCGGCACGGCTGGGTTGCTGTTACCGCCCGGCACGGCCACCATAACTGAGCGACAGGCAGCCTTACCGATGGGGGAATCAGCGTCTGCGACGACTGGCACAATAAACTCGCCCAGTGATGCCATCATCCGCGACGTCAAAACTACTTTGTCGTCTGAACTGCCAGAGGGCTCGTCCCCGTCATCGCCAGCGCCCACCTCTGATGCACCTCCTAACCTCCCTCTCGAATTCCCGCTTCTGCTGTCATCGCCTGTCGCTGACGGCAGCGCCGAGCGCAGGCATCGCCTTGCGGGATCTGTCGAGGCCGCCATGTCGACAAACGCGGCAATGACGGTGGAGAAGAAGGCCGGGTGGAAGTAGTGACCCATACTCTTCAGCACGAGCAGCCGCGCATACGGCAGCATCGCTGCCGTCCGATAACCATTCATCGGCGGCACCACGACATCCTGCGCCCCATGCACAATAAGGGCGGGCACATGCAGCTGCTGCAGCAACGCATCGCACCCGGCGGCGCGGCGGATCGCAGCGGCCTGCCGCACTAACCCCGAAGCATAGGAACTGCGCCGCAGCGACATTAAGAACCGCTTCTTCAGGTACTCGCCGTCGGGGGGCAAGGCGTAGCGGAGGAGGTGGCGTAGAGAGTGGACACGGAACTCCAGCAACTCGTCAACGGTGCAGTTGCGCGGCGGTGGACGCAGCATCCAAAGCTTCACCCACAGCGCCGGCTCCGGTAGGTCAGGCGCATTCGTCGACGACATGACACTCGTGAGGCTCATCGTCCGCTCCGGCGCCTGCAGCGCAGCCCGTTGCGCAATCATGCCACCCATGCTGACACCGAATAAGTGCGCACATGGGATGCTCAGCGCGTCGAGAAGCGCCCAAGCGTCTTCAGCCATGTCCTCGAGCTGATAAGGGAGCTCCTCGCCGAGCCACTTGGCCGCACGGCCAGGCAGTAGAAGCATTGGTACTTTGATCTTGCCACAGTTTTCGATCTTGGTGGAGTGACCAATGTCACGGTTGTCGTAGCGGATTACATAAAAGCCGGCGCGTACGAGGGATTCGCAGAAAGCCTCATCCCAGGCGGAGAGTTGCATGTTGAGGCCGCCGATGAGCAGCACTGCCGGCAGACCATCATCAGGGTTGCCGAAACACTGATAACAAATGTAGATTGGTGCACGGGAGGTAGGGCAATCGCGCACTTTAACGATCATCTCTGGTGTACGCGGCACGCACGGCAGCTTCCGCTTCGGTGCTTCTCTGTCTGGGCAGGCTGCTCCGGCATTGGCGGTGGCGGCAGTGCCAGCACCAGCACTGCCCAAGGAAGCCTCATCGCAGCGAGGAGCGGGTGAAGAAAATGAATACGACGGATTCGCCGCGCCTTCAGACGGCGTCAGCACCACTCTGGAAAAAGACATTTGTGGAGATGACAGCTTTGCTGACTAGAGAGAAGCGCGCACAATCGCAAGCACACGGATATACGCCAACCCGAGGGACTCGAAAGACAGAAGAACGCGGCAGGGGGGGGCAGGGGGGAGGACTATGTCACCGCAAACAGCTCTGCAGAAGAGTTCACCGCACCACGCGTGCGAGAGGAAAAAGATGTGCGGGCAGAGCAGCGCACCTCGCGAAGCCCCGAAAACGGGCGAGCGGGGGACGGGGGGGAGAGGGGGGGGATGAGAGTAGGCGGCGGCAGAAGTGAGAGAGCGATGAGCAGCATGAAAACCTACACAACAAGTAGCGGAATCAGCAAGAGTAAGCGAAGCGAGCGAGACTATATGAGTGTGGGTGTGGGTGCGGGTAGGGGGTTTATAGGCTACGAGAGATACGAAAGTTCAAAAACCTCAAATGCTGAGGCACGAGCACACCGCGCGTCAGGGAAGAGGGAAGCACACGCAGCTATAATAAGCAAAAAAAAAATGAAGCGGCGGGATCCGGAAATACTTCCTGGACCGTCGTCGACATGAGAGGGAAGGAAAGAGGGAAGAGGGGAAAGTGAGTCATACCAAGGACATGAGCGAGTCAGCATGTTCGACTCGATCACACCAACTTGTGACGCGTGCTCGGCCGGTCCGCATACACCACAGTCATAGCGGCAGGAATAGAGCGTGGCTGCTCTACAAGTGTGTAGATGTTTGGCTGTGCTGCGTTTGTGTCTGGACGAGGGCGCGGAGCCACCCGTCCGTTCAGCTTCCTGCCCCACCTCCCCCGTGTCGGTAGGGGTACCCACTTTGGGTTTGGTATGGGGAGTCAAGGCTGGACCCGTCTGCGACGCTTTCGTTGGATTTCATGTGACAGGCTCGTGGGTAACGCATGGCAGGTGGGTCATGCAGCTACATGTTGACTACATGTCTGTGTGAGTAGCCCACTCGAAAAGCAGCGAGGACAGAAGTCGTATACACATGAAGGTGAGCCAGAACGCCAGCAAAGAAAGAGGATGAAAGGGTCTCAGCTGCGCAGCGCACCGATCGGCGCTGCGCTGCATTCGTACAGTCGGTGGGGTCGTGGTCCCGACGCGTGCCTGTAGCGGTGGCGCGCTTTGTCGCCCAGCTCACGCACGCGACACCCCACCCGTCCAACATCGCGTCAGTGCAGAGGCTGTACACTGTGCTGGCCGTCGCCATCGGCGTGATACGTCCCGCGGTGTATTCACTGTGGCCACACTAAGACCGCTCGCCCAGCTCATGCCGGTGTACGCGCGGAGAGCGCAGCCAGCGATGCACCATGCAGCAAACAGCTGCGACTCACTGGAGAGTAGCCGCCCTCCCCACTCCCATGAGAGGCCTCTTAAATCGATAAACCGGAATCATCACGACTCGGGCCGTGAACCACAGTCGCCGCAAGACACCCGCGAGCTGGCCCACTGTGTCGGGCTTCGAGCCCATTCCGCGCACAGCTTCCTCATCGCATTTTCTCCAAGACAGAGAGCGTCTGCCTTACGGTCGTAAGCGACCCCTGCAAGCGTGTACTTGGGGGAGGTGGAGGCAACGCCGGTTTTGGTCTTGGTTGAGAGTGCCGCTGAGTCGGCCCGCCGCCTGAACCGCCGGCTCGATTGACTGTCTCACCGCTCGGCATAGGCCTGCAGACTGCACGCCATTCATCTGCACATTAACTTGCACGCTCGTGGCAGGTCGCGCGGCGTAGGAGGGAGGGAGAGGGAGGCAGCCAATGCTGCTCTCACCGCTCGCACCACTTCAGGGCCGGCTCGTCATCCCATTGGCATAACTCTCAGCTGATCAGCCATCCGGCCAGCGAGGCAGGACACGGAGAGGGGCCACAGCTCGAGAGCCGTGGGCACCTGGAAAACGGACGTTTTTAGGCTCGCCACCCCACCGGCGTCGCACAGCGCGTTCTGCCACGGCGAACAGCCCAGTAAGGCGCCCGTCTTGTATCCTCAGCGGCGACCTACGTGTTCGTCGCTCGTGAACACAAGATGAATCGTCCTCCTGATCTGTCCACCTGTCTTCCTCACCACGGAGATGGCGGAGCCGACCACGCAACTGTGTGAATAGCAGCATCCTGTGATGCCCGCCCTCTCGAGGGCTGCGGCGTCTTCCTCTGGCATGGCAGCGGGGCTCTGTGAGGCGGGCGGGCCGCGCAGGCAGGTACAGAGCAACTCCCACAGTCCCCCTCCTTATCCTGCGGCCTCGCTCCAACCGCAGCGCCGCACGCACAGCCGCAACACCCAGGGGTCGCTGTACAGCGGGCATGGAGCCGTGCTGGTAGGGGCTCGTCTTCTGAGGCCGCAGTCCACTCCTCGTCTCTTACAGAAGCGGTACGCCAACGAGCCGGTCCCCAGACGACGTGCCACCCGCAGCTGCACCTCGGACATGGCGGACCGCTGGGTCGCCGAGTGGCACAAACTGCGGGGAGTGCATGCCGAGCAGCGGTACCGCGTGCAGCAGCGGACTTGCCCCTGGCAGAACCTCCGGGGGGTGGAGGGCCACTCCTCTCCGCACACCCTGCACTGAGTACGTGCGCCGTGCTAGACACTCTCTCATTCTGAGGGGTTGGGCATGGAAACAGCTTCTTGTCCCGCTTTTCCCTCTTCCAGTGGCCTCGGTGCGTACGGCATCGAAGGATTGAAGCTAGGAGCCGTTCGCCGCCAAAGACGCCGCGGTTGCTTGCACCGCAGTCTGCTGTGCGCCTATCCGCTCGACCTTCGATGCCAGCTGGAGAATGAACTGGCACAGGTTGTGTCCGTCGTGCTGCGACAGCTTGCTTGGATTCAGCAGGTTGAACGCGGAAGACGCCTTTCGGAAGAGCACCTATCATTCATTCTCTCTGTGTGTGTGTGGAGGGGGGGTCATTTCGCGATGGGGCTTCCAAAAGGCAGCATAATTCATATGCTTCCAGGCATGCCGCAACTTGTCCCAAGCCAGCATCCGCTTCTTCGCCTGGCAGTGGGCGTGATCCGCCTCCATGAATCTGCTGAGAACGGTCTCTCAGCAGATGCTGTGGACCGGGTCCCCGAGGCGATAGATATACACCTCGGACGCCTGCACCCTCTCCCTTCGCAATGCGATGACTGCGTCGCCCGCAGTCAAAATCGACACATGCGTGGGACGCCCGCCTGTTCCTCAGTCTTCAGAGCCTCGGAGACACGATCGGTAGCCGGTGCGATGGCTGTTGGGCTCAGCGAACGCGAGGCTCTGTCATACATGAGAGGCCCATGCACGACTGGCCTTCCAGCATCAGCCCATCGGAACTCCACGGGAACGGGCCCCTCTCTCTGCATCATGAGGACCACAGCCGCATGCAGAATATTCCTGTCTGGCGTAGTTCTTCCAGCGTGAGAGGGTAAACTGAAACGCCATGATATCAGTGGAGTGTCGTATGATGGGCGTGCACGTGCCCCCTTTTCATTGCGTAGTCCCCGCAGAGAGTGACGCGCTCACTTGCTGGATTAGGAAAGTGAAAGAAGAGGGGAGTGAGGAAGCGAGAGAGAGTACATGGTCAGCGTTACGCTGGGGGCGATCCAGTGGGGAGGGGGAGGGCGGGAGGACCCCCAAGGAGACAACAGTGCGATGGACTCGCAAGACAGAAGACCACAAACAGGCGGAGAGGGGGGGAGAACTCAGCGCACCTTTTGGAGGGACGCGGGGGGGGGGGGGGCAAAGGGAGGGGCACGCCGAGAAAAAGGGCCGAGGCTGAAGAAAAGCGAGCGAGCGAAAGCGAAGAAGGAAAGGGAGGGCGACACAACCGGAGTGCGATGAAGAACCGAGCCGAGAGCCAAAAGAGAGACGTGAAAAGTACGGTAGAGTCCCCCTTTCCCACACGACGATGACACTTTCGCTGGGCGGCGCTGGTGTTGGTGGGTGAGGTTGGAGAAAGCACTGAATGAGTGCTGTTTAGAGGCCCCGCATCCGGGTGGCTAAGAGGGGCCCAAGGCGGTCACGCTGCTGCACACGAGCCCCGCAACCCGAACAGGAGGATAAACAAAGGTGAAGCAGAGGGGGAGGGGGGCAGAGGTGCGTCAAGAGTGGAGCACAAGTATAAAAATGACAGCAACACGTACGCCCCACCCGCACACCGTGCAGGTCGGTACTAGAGAAGGGAAGCATGCCTGATTAATGGCAGTGGGGGTGAACCGAAGGAGAGAAGTTGGAGAAGGGGGAGGGGTGTAGGGTCGGCGGTGAAAGACGCGCGGCTGAAACAGCACGCGAGAGGGTTTGGATAGGGGAAATGCGGTATAACCCACATGTGAGTACGCGAGTGAGGGAACCAGGTAGGTTAGTGTCTGAGGTGAGGCGAAATAGTGAAGCAAAAATAATAGTCAAGGCCACTGCGGTAATTGGGGGGGGGGGGGGGGGTAGAAGCGAAAGGCGGTGGCGGGTGCGGCGCTGATCGGCCTGCGCCCGATGCAGAGACGTTTGTGCACCCCACTGGTGGCTACTCGAAAGCACGCAGAGGTGGAAAAAATTGCGTGTGGGTGGGGTGAAGGGGGAAGAGAGGAGCAAGCTGCTGAGCCACGTACAGCCAGACAGCAGCACACGGGTGAGCCGATACACGTACAGAAATGCATCAAGCGGCTGTCTATAGGTTTCACTTGCTTCTCCGACTCGCTTGCAGTTCATGGCACGTACACACAACCTCGCACAGACCCCTGGCGTGTAGGTACGCTGCTCAGCTGTGCCTCTTTCGGGGAAGGGCCATCAGAGTATCGGATGGTGGTGATAAGCGTGGGCGGCCTAGACTCCCATTCGTATCACCACCAAGAAACGTGTGAATGCAGGGGAGGTACACACACGACCATGCACACCCTCACCCATATTCCCTCACTCACCTCCCCTCCCCTCCCCACTAAGAGATAAAAAGAGAAGCAAACAAAGACGTCGGCAGAAACAAAGCAGAGGTGGTGTTGTTATTGTTGTTGTGCTCTTTCGATGTGTAATTCGACCACGAGCAGGTCAACGAGTACGCGCATACAACTACAGCCCACCTGCACCTCCGTCGCGCCACGGCTAAACCCTGGTCGTTTAGCACGAGCCGTCCCGCCGCTGAATCGAGCCATGCGCCTGGCCGGCTCTTCCCGCCCTTTCTCGCCGCTTCCTCGGATGCATGCTGCACGATCGGCGCCACACGGACCTGGATGGGCGGCACGCCTCGATCCGAGCGGGCCGCGCCCACAGTCCAGTTCGAGGGCGGAAGCCGTGGCGTCAGCTCTGCGGGCAACAGGGGGGAGGGGGGTCTAGGCGCATGCCGGATGAGCTCCAGGAGGAAGTGGAGCAGCTGCACGCCAGGGCCCTTGGAGACCCTGTGCCCTGCATGCCAGGCTTCGGCCCCCGTCACACCTCAAGTGGCGGCGTCCCGTTATGTGGTCTGGTGGGTCTCCACATTGGAGCCTGGAGGACTTGATGGTGTCCCCATTCGGGTTGTTCTCGTCGTTTGCTAGAGCGGAGAAAGGAGGGAAAGATGCAGACCCGTGTGGTGAGGACTGTTCAGACACATTTCCTTGCGTCTGCAGCGGTGGTGCTTGCCAAGGAGGTGATGCGCGCCTCGCAGAGTCACTGCCGAGTCTCATTTACTCATGATAGGCACGTCTGTATGCGTTTGCTGTACACTCGGGCACCATCAGCGAATGCTCATGAGGGAATCGTCTTGCCCATTGTCACCGCACTCAGGCGCGCGTTCAGAATGATCTCGTCGGCGATGGGCTGATACATCTCCTTGGAAAAGTAGTGGCCCATCTTCGGAAAGACTACCAGTCGAGCACCGTTAATGCAGTTGGCCAGATGCTGCGCGTTGGAGAGGCGAATGAGCGGGTCCTTTCCACCGTGCAGCACCACCACAGGGATGTGGCGGGACGACACAGTGCTCTCACCCAGCGGTGATGCGCTACTGCGCTCGTTGCCGCTGTTTGTCGCATTGTTGGTCCCTCGGTTAATGTGAGCCTTAAGGGCAGCGCTCCGGTCCTTGGAACGGGCAATCGCGGCCAGATGCCGACGCCCGCCCCCCTGGGACGGCGCTCGGACAAAGTCGAACCACATACCAAGGCGGAACTCGTGCTCGTGGAAGGCCATGTCTCCAGCGACCGCCTTGAAGAAGCGTACGCGGTAGTCAAGAACCGAGTGCACATCATTGGTGTTTGCCGGCTGGTCAAGGAGGTTCAGCAGGAGCAACGGTTTGGGCCAGGGGGCACCGGCAGAAGTGGAATGCAGGCAGAGGCTTGACACCATCTCTGGGTGCCGCAACGTCAACAGCTGCGCAATCATGCCTCCCATCGAGCAGCCGACAATGTGAGCTTGGCTGATCTTCAGTGCCCTGAGCAGGCCGGCGGCGTCCTCAGCCATGTCCTCCAGCGTGTACGCTATAGGCCTTTCGCCGATGGACGCCCAGGCAGGCAGTGCCAGCTGAAGGATGAGCGGCGACGGGTACTCGTCAAGGCGGGTGGAGAGGCCCACGTCGCGGTTGTCGTAGCGAATCACGTAAAAGCCGGCTGCGGCGAGGTAGCAGCAAAATCGGCCGTCCCACATCAGCGACGACGCGTTCATGCCCATGATGAGGAGAATACACGGGTCCGACGGGTTGCCAAAGGCGCTGTAGCAGAGCGTGATGTCCTTGCCGGTGCTGGCACAGCGCCCCACCTGCACGAACACCTCCTCGGGATGATGCGTGAAGATGCGGCGAAGCTCGTCAAGGACGTCCTGGGGCAGGTCTATGTCCTCTGGCTTGCCAGATCTCACTGTCACCATTCCGGGCGACGTTGAGGTCATGGCCGTCTCGCTCGGTGGCAACCTGCTGTCGCTTTCCACCATGTCTCCGCCGTAGAGATGATGAGGCGTTGGGTGTATGTATGGAGGTGGAAGGTAGGTGTCACAGGCGATAAATTGCAGCTTGTGTTTTTCTGCTTTTTTCCTTGAAACAAGGAGAATATAAGAGCACGTGTCAATAGAGGCACGCTGACGCACTTGTTCGTGAAGGTGTTCGGCTCCTCACGACTGGATGAGCAAGAGGAACGGACAAGGATGGGAGAGAGGGCAAGTGCAAGGAGGGCAGAAAAGGTAGGAAATGCAAGCACTCAAGACCCGCGTGAGAGATGAGAAGAACGTCCTCTCGCATAACATGTAGGTGCCTGTGAGAGGAGGGCTTACCATAGGTGTACCCAAGTATGTGGACAGGCTTGAGTGCACTCAGCATCTCATCTGCCGCTGGACGCATTCGTGCGCGCGGACGCATTCGGAGGAAAGCGAGGATCTGCATCACTATGAAGATGCAGCAGAGACTGAGGGGCATCAACGACAGTGCAGCGTCTTTTGCTTTGGTAGGAAGGCATAACGCTGGATCGCCTGGGGCAGGTGGGGGGCCCCCTCCCTCCTTCCCTCCTGCTCTCCCTCTCTCTAACGCAAGCAGCGTCAGTCAAGCTGATCTAGATTCACGCCTGAGATTCCACCATGGTGGCGCGATCCCCTCCAAGACCCCCAATCCTTTTGGGAAACACAGCAGCAACGGGTACAAGCTGGTGCCCATACCACCGAGAGAAGATCATTAGAGGCGCACAACGGTCATGCCCCCTCCGTGGCGCCATCCACCACATCATCGCCCATGATCGTGGTGCCCCACCACAATTCCACCATCAACCGGCACTGGGTATCTTCTACTTACCCCCCTCCAAGATTGTCTTCAGCTTAGCGCCAAAGTCACGGAAGGTCTCGTTGCTGCGAATCTGACTCGCGTCCCAGCAGACCCCCGAACTCCGAGAGATTCCCCGAAGTCGACGCAGAGCTCTCCATATTCGCCATGGGTGCAGAGGAAGTCGCAACACCCAACGTCACAGCGGCAAACGCGCTGAGCGAGTTGGGCGCCTCCCTCCCCTGCACACACAGATACACACCAACGTCTCACCGTTCTGCTCCACAACAACTCAGCGTTCAAGTGGCGCCGTAGGTTGGGCGGGTACTCTAACACCAGCACCGTTGCATGCTGGCAGGCGGAGGAATGCATCAGCTGCAACATGCCCACGCTATGAATCAGAAAAGCGAGTCTTTGTGAAGTCGTCGAAGATGAGACAAGCGATTTGCAAGGCTATGCCAAGCCCCCCCCCAGTAATCGCTGAAGATCCGCTGTGAGAGCAGGAGAGTTTCCCCTGGCGAGAGCGCGAGATCGCGTGCATGCTCCATCGGCGGTGTCTTGAGGACAACTCTGCGGTCTGACTAACGATAGGCCTCCTCATACCTCCCAGCTCTGTTATACCCACGACATCCCCTGGCGCCCCCACTGAAGTAAACAAGCCACTGATCCCTTTTGCCGGTCTCGTTAAGTCCCCCAAGACAAGAAATTCGAAGTGAAGCTTCCCAGGTGACTGTTGCTACTGGTATTTTGTCTGCTCAACGCCCAGGTCGCGCCGCACCAGCTCTTCACCTGGCCTTCTCACATTCCCGAGGCTCACACGCGTCCCACATCTCTCTTAGTCCATTCAGCTGCACTATCAGTTCACTCAGAAGCATTCGGTGATCGGAGCAGGTTTGAACCTCAGGACTCCACTCCGCCCGCCATTACAAGTTCAGGGAATTGCTCAGGACTCGTAATGGTGGACGCGTCGAGAAGAGAGAAAGCAGTGTTCGGCCGAGGGTATCTGCCTGCGCAGCGAGGCGCATTGATGTCCTTTGTGAGAAGGACAGCAGAACAGTGGCGTCGGCTCCCCCGTGATGCGGAAGAGCATGGGAGAGAAGTTAGAGAACGGGAAGGAGAGCGAAAGAGAGGGGAGTCGGTGAGTGAAGGCCGCACAGCGAGGTGGACCAATTTGCAGCCGCATTCCGCCAACTTTCTTACCTGCCCGACTCCCGTCCTTTTGCCTCGAATACGCGCGCGTCACCCCGCAAGAGACGTGCACTTGAGTCGGTGGCGGCGATGAAATCAGTCGAGAGAAGGGGAAAGAGCGGCGAAACACGTCTCCCTGTACGCAGGCGCACGTGGGGGGAACGTACGCGTCGAGGCCAAGCTGTTTCGTCTGCGATTAAGAAGAGAGGAATGATAGACGGAAGCGGTCAGAAAGAGCCCAGCGATGTGCACCGAGAGAAAGAGAGAGGGAGAGAAGGAGGCGGGGACAAACGCGTGCACCCGAATGGCTCACTCATCTCTCGCACCACCCGTGCCTTAAAGTTGTGAGACGGTCGTCACTGGTTGCTTCGTGGAGGACGAACCAACAGCAGCAGCAGACAGCTGAGCCTTTCGTCCTCGCAACTTCGCGGCAGCTTCGCCAGCGCGCACGTTATCACGTATAATTCGGATGTACGTGTTCCTCAGGGCGGGGATCAAGGTGTGGCCCATGCCCTCCACCACGCACAGGTGACTACCCGGTATCACAGAGGCTAGGTGGCGCGCGTTAGAGGCAGGCACGAGCGGGTCGCAGTCACCCTGGATGATGACGGTGGGCACGTATAACGGCGTCGCGGCCGCAGAGGTCGATTTATGTCTGCTGCTGTTGTCATCGTTGGCCTCCGCCCTGTCTTGCGATACTGGTACGCTGGTGATGCGCTGTCGCAGCGCGTCGTCGCGGCACGGTGCGTTCAGCATCGCCAGAAACTGGCGTGGACCGCCATTCACATAGAGGCTGCGCTTGAAGATACGTGTCATCTGCCGCTGCGCTGCGACAAGATCGAATGAATACTTGCTCTGGTCACCTGAGAATTTTTCTAGCAGCTTGGAAAAGCTGTCCGCGTAAACCACCACTCGCTCCGCATCCCTCTCCGCGCACAGCCGCTGTCGCTCCTCTGGGCTCGTGGCTCGCGCGATGCGACTCTCGTACTTGGCCGACGTTGACTTTGGCATGAGCGAGATAAAGCTCATCATGTCACGCATTGTTGGCCACTGCGCGCGGGGCGAGCTCGAGTGGGTGGACATGAGTGTTTGCGAAAGGACGCGCTCAGGATGCATCAACACCATGCTTTGCACAATCATGCCGCCCATGGACGACCCGACAAGGTGGACGAAGTGTATGCCCAACACGTCGAGCAAGCCAAATGCATCGGCTGCCATATCAGTAAGTGTGTAGACCTCACGAATTGTTCGCGTGCCTGGACGCAGCAGCGCGTAGGCGTAGCGCAGATAACTGGTTGAGCCCATCGACAACGCACCTTCACCACCCTTGCAGCCGTCAAGGTGGGTGCTGCGACCGATGTCACGGTTGTCGAAGCGGATGACGTGGTACGGGCCGGAGTGCGCGAGCAGCGTGCACAGATGATCATCCCAGAAGAGTCCTGGGGAAGCGAGGCCCATGACGAGTAGCACGCACGGGCTCTTTACCGCACCGAAGGTGTTATAGCAGAGTCGAATCCGGCATCCCGTGCTGCGGCAGCGGCCCACGTCTGCAAACTGGTCGCCTGGGCGCAGCACGGTGGCCTGCTGAGGTGGAGACAACAGTGACGGCGTAGAAAGATGAGGCATGAAGTAGCCTGACTGAATCCTGCGTGAAAATGGGTGTATGGGCTGAGGAGGAGTTGGAAAGTAGCGAAGGCCAACAAATGTTTGAAAAAGTTGATGATATGCACAGCGCACAGCACCAACACACACACACGCACGATGCGGGAAAGGGGGGAAGATGCAGCAGTACGACAACAAGGAGCAGAGAAAGAGTGTGAGAGGGTAAGAGTACAGAGCTCAAGGCGAACGCAGGGCGCCCAGTATAGGAGAGGGTGAGGGGAAGTGGGGGAAAGGAAGCGAGGATGGCAACCTCCTTCTCTCCTCAGATATGGGGGGGAGGGGGCAATATGCGCAGATCGGTGGCGTTTGCTCGTGTGATGCGAGCACCACAGAGTGAGATAGAAACCCACGTGGTGGTCAACCGCACAACGGTATCCATCAATCCATTAGCGTCCTCACTGAAAGATCTCTGCGCGCAGAGAGGGAGAGAAGACGCCGATACACAAACATAGGTGTGAGGGATGTGCCCACACGATTGAAGACTGCGCCAATCGCTTACAGGGAAAGGGAAAGACACACACATACGCGTACGCGAGTACTGGAAAAGTCAAAACACAACGAGAGAGGAGGCGGGGTTCAACGAAGTGAGGTGCTTTACACCGCGCTGAAAAGGAACTGCAGAGTGGCAGAGCGCCATCTTGTCCAATGAGCCCCTACGCACACATCACGGCACCAACGAGGCCACCGAAGGGAAAAAAAAAACACAAGAGAGGAAATGAAAGCGCTTCAATAGAAAATCAAAACTGTAGACCACAAAAAAAACAGCAAACGCGCCCGCGAGAATTCTCGGTCGATCATTGCCACAGAGACACACGCGCACAAACCGATAAGAAAGAGAAAAGGCAAAGGAAGGGGGCGCAGGCACGTAAGCGAAGCGCTGAAGCGAACGGCCAGTGCTGCGACAGCAGCCACAACACCAGATGGAAGCATAAAGAGAGCGAAGTAGGAGGACAGGAATATATCTGCAGAAGCCTGTCGTCGCAATGTGCGCCTATCGCGCTCCCTGAGGGGGGAGGGGGGCAGGGAGGGGGGCACGAACTCACCTTATCTGCACCATCTCTCCGTGCACATGCTCACACACACACACACACATCAACATGAGCTACAAGAGGGAGAGAGCTTCGTCGTGAGTCTCAACAAGTGGGGAAAAGGAGGAGTGAAGAGAAAGGGAAGGAAGAAGCCGCCCCGACGAGCTGAGGACGGAAGAGAAGCGAAGCGAGTGCATGATGGTAGGAAGGGAGGGAGTGCATGAGTGGACTGACGAAAGAATAAGAACTGAAGAGGGCAATCAACAAAACATGGAAGCACACGACGACGCACGGACTGGAGGGGGGGAGGGGGGAAGGGTCGACGAACTGGCCTCCACCGCTGCGGACTAGACGCTGTGCTGACAACTATGGTTCTGGGAAAGTGAGAGACGAGAAGAGAAACGAGCCGACGGACAGGGAAGTCCTCCGTGGAGGTCGGGAAGTCGTAGAGCTCACGAGCGTGGCGGTTGCGGCTGTTGTGATGAGGGTGCTGATGATGGTATTGGGGGGCACAGAAACAAGGGAAAGAAGTTTACGGAGGATGTGCGTGTGTGCCTGTAGGAAGGCAGAAAGGGAGGGAGGGAGGGGAGGCGGCCATGGGCACACGCGCACAAAGACACAGTAGAGAAGAGAGGAGAAAGGCGAAGTGGAAAGAATATAATGAGGAAAAACGCAGGGAGCCCCCTATTTCCTCCGCGTCCGTCTCTTTTGACGGGAGAAGAGAGAGGGGGTGCTAAGAAACGCACGCACACACAGTCACCAGGTGAACATGAGAGCATGCCAAGTAGGAAGCAAAAGAAACAAAAAATCACCGCTCGAGGAGGGGGAAAGGACCCTTCGCAAGCCCAATAGCGGTGCGGGCTTTGAAATATACATAAGCGGAAGGAAAAAACCCCTGCTGCGTGTGCGTGTGGGCCCGCCGCCGCCGCCCCCCTCCCGTTGCCACCTGTCGTGCGCTATCTCTTCCCGAGAAAAGAGCAGAAGAAGCAAAAAGCGAACGGAGAAGCAACGACGAGAACAGCGGAGGAGAGGCGTGCCGTGGTGCGGCAGACAACACGCTACGGCCTGGAGAAAGAGAGGAAGAGAAGAGAAACTAAAACAGACCGAACGGAGTGAGTGAGTGAGTGAGTGAGCAGGTTGGGGAAGAGGGTAGAGAGAGAGGTAGAGAGAGAGGCGGGGGTGAGGTGGGGTGGAGTGGTAGACACAAAGACAAGAGGACGGTACCGAGAACAACAAACAGAAGCCGTCTAAAGCCCGCAAGAAAGTAAGGCACACCTGCGAGGAGGGGAGGTCCGAGAGGGGGGCGGCTCTTGCGCGACGGTGTTTCTCTGCTCGGACTGCTGAGTTCGCCGTCGACGCGACTGGCCGATATGCGCAGGAAAGTCAGTCAAAGTAAACAGACGAAAAAAAGGGGGGAAAAAGGAAAAAAAAAAAGAGAGCCCGTCGCACGTGCCGCCCCCGCGTCTCCCTCCCCTCGCGCTCGGTGGCCCGTCCATCCGAGGGCGGGTGTCCTTCAAAGGTGCACAGAAACTCACCCTTACAGGCGTCCAGCGCACCATGACAGGCACACACCGGGTTGGCCTCGACGCACTCGAGGTGCACACGAACGCAAGCAAGAGGTGCAGGTTTCGGTGAGACCGTGTGTATGGGGAAGGGAGGTATCAGCGGGAGAGAGAGGGAGAGAGACAGCAACGGGTGGCGATGGTAGCGAGTACGCACGCACATACGCCAATGGCCGCCGCTCGTTCGCTTCTTTGAATTGCGTTCTTTTCTGCTTTGCCCTCTCTGTTCGGCTGTTGCTGCTGCTGCGTCCCAATACAATGAGAGAAGAAGAGAGAGAGTCGTCACTGCGTCTCGGCTAGGCGAGAGAGGGAGAAGGGGGGAGCGCGCACTTACACCCCGCACTTACAGCTATACAGACGCACCACTGCAGAAGTGTGAAGAGGGGAGGGGGCGAAGATGAAAACGAAAAGGGAGAGAGAGTAGGAAGAAAGAGGGGCGAAGGATACGGGGAAAAGTCCCAAGACACGAGAAGAGCGGCTGAGCGCGTGCGTTCCTTCACGAAGGAGGAGAGCGAGGAGAGGGGAAGACGGACTGAGACAGGAGCAGCGTCGACCTTGAACGACACGCATAAGCGCACCTTATCAACTGGTGACTTGACGCATATGCCTGGCTCACAGTGTCCCCTCTGTCTCACGCCCCACTTGCCACTCATCATCACCATCACCTCCTCGCACTACTACACAACCGAGTGGCGCATGAGGTATGCGACCACGGCGACAGTCTTCTCTCGTTCAGTCCCTGTTCGACTGAGTGGAGGAGAGGAAAGGAGAGGAGGAGCGGTAACGGTGGCGAGCGCAGCCGATGGTAGTGAAGCAGTGCGAGCGCAAGGAAGAGAGGAAAGAAACACGCACTTCCGACCACGCAAGTCCCACCCACAACACATCAGCACAAAGAGTGGCCACAGCGTCGAAAGAAAAGGAGGGAGACAAAGCAGAGGTCGACCGCACACCAACAATAACACCGCCATCACCACCACTACCGAGAGGGAGAGAAGGGAGAGAAGGGAGAGAAAAACAACACAGAAGGGCTACAGCATGGCCAACGCAGCGCCAGTTTAAGAGGCGAACAGAGGAACAGAAAGCGAAGGTGGGAGAGAGAGAGAAACAAACTCATCACACAGGCAAGCACACACACACACACACACGAGCGCCATCACTCGCACGACAAGGAGAAGAAAAAGAGAAGTAAAGGCGGGATGCACATGGGGGGGAGGAGGTACAATGCAGAATAGAGTGAAAAAACTATACCAAAATACGAATAAACATAAATCTCTAAACACACGCCACGGGCAGAGGCGGCGGGAGGAGACAGGTGAAAACAAGAAGGGATCCGTACAAGAGAAAGGAAAGAAAGGAGTATGATGACACCGCACACCTCTGTGCCACGGTGGGTTGGTGGAAGGAGCCACAGAAAGAGAAAGAGAGAGAGAGGTCCCCTAGAGCAATCAGCCCACACACAAGCACACTCGCCTAGGGGAAACCCTGGAGAGAGACTGAGGAGAGCAGAGCAATGCCGACTTGGTCTAACCGGTTCGCAAAGCGCGGGTCTCTCTCTCTGAAGAAATAGAGCACAGCTTCACCTCCCACGCAATCATTGTTGTGGCACATTACACTCACTCGCTTAAATGTACGTCTTGGGCACGCAATCGGCCGGCGACTGAAGCATGTCCTCCGCATCGGCCACCATCAGCTCCAGCTTCTCCAGCTGCCGCTGCATCATGGTCCGCTGGCGGACATCCTTGGCCTTGCCGAGGTCTTCGCGGATCTTCGGGATCGTGTTAGTGCCGTAGGCGACAAAGGCGCGCGCGCTGCCCACCTTCGGGCGGCGCGTCTCGATCTTAGAAAAGCGCTGCAGCGTCGCAAGGTAGCTGAAAATTTCATCATCATGCATGGCGCACGAGAAGAGTGCCGTGGAGTGCACTGACCGGTGCATGACGGAGTAGAAGAGCGCGCGCGGCTCAGCCGGATTCTTGTCGATGATGCGGTTGTAATGAATGACGCCGTCGCCGACACCGCTCGCGAAGATAGAGGAGACGATGACGTCCTCCTTGCCGGAGGACTGTGAGGTTTTGACCTGTTTCAGCACGCATGTGCACAGTACAATCCCCTGCTCCTCGGCCGAGGGGCTACAGTACTCCTGCGCGCGGCACAGGGCTGCATCTAGCACGTCGTTGAACTCGCCGGCATTCTCGGCACAGACGTACACCATGCCGTTGGCCACGTTGCCGAACAATGGGCTCTCCGCGACGGTTAATATCACAAAGCGATGCGGTGGATCGGCCAGTAGGTCCAGCACCTGGTCGTCCTGCAGAAGGCACATCGACATGGTGAACTCGAACTGCGTAGAAGCCAGCTTGCCAAACGCGCCCTTCACCACGGACCTCAACGCCAGCCATGTAAACCACTCCGTCGGCCGCGCAGCGGGGAAGCCAGCATCGGCCATGATCATGCCCACGTTGCACCCGTACACAAAGGTGTCGCGCATCTCCTCTAGTGAGTCGCTCGAAAGCTGAATGTCGGTGCGGCGGTTGACGTACATGACGTCGTGCATATCGTACTTTTGGACTTCCTCGGCGCCAGGCTTGTCGGCACGGAGGGTGTGGCCGTCCACCTCGATCATGGGGCTCCGGCCTCCAGAGGTGTCAAGCAAGATGGAGACCTTCAGCGCATTCGTCAGCGACGGGTCACGGGCGCAGGCGTTGCTCTTGCCAGAGGTGCCCGGGTCGCCGTCCTTCTTGTACTGCACGCCGTCCTGCTCTGCCGCTTTGTTCTTGAAGTACATGCCAACGCGCTTCTCACTGTTTTTACGGGTCAAGTTCGGTACACTGTTCTTACGCCCCAGCACCTGCGGCTGGCCCTCCGCCACCATCGCGTTCGCCGACGTCACCTTTGACGGTGGCGCGTCCCAGGCGGCAGCACCACCGATGCCGTCCCCAGTCGCCTTCACGGGTCCCTGTTGCTGCATCATCACTTGATGCTGCCACTGCCGCCCCATGACACCGGGGCCGCCGTGGTGTTCTACTGTTGCAGTGAGTCCATTCAGCGCCACCATGCCGCCACCACCGCCACCGCCCATGTGTGGGCCACCTCCCGGCACAACCTGGGAGAGACGCTGCTGCAACTGCGAGGACGCGGCGAGCGGGCCGCCACCACCGCCGCCGTTGTTGCTGCTGACGTAGTTACAGAACTGCCCTGCTATGGAGTACTTTCGCTGGAGAGACTTTGCGCTGTCCTGGCGAACAAGGCCCGATGTGGGCGGCCCCGGGGGAACGCCTGCAGCGCCCTTCGCCCCGATGTCACCGCAGGTAGCGGCAGCCGTGGAGGGGCCGCCAGCCCTGCCGCTACCGGAGTCGGGGTGCTTGAACATGCCATTTATGCTGTTCAGTGACATATCTGGGCCGACGCCGGTGGCACCAGTGCGAACGCTACCCTGCATAAAACTCGGCTGTCGGAAGCTACCGTAGCTGTAGCAGCTCAGGGCACTGCTCTGCCGGCTGAGCTGCTGAGGAGGCCGGTCACCAACATTCGGGGCCGTGCCACCGCCGAAAAAGCTTCCACCGCCCTGGTGAATGCTGCCGTAGCTGTTGTTACGCATGAGCGGGCCACCACTGCTGACCTGTGAGCCAGCCGAGTAGTCGAAGTTCATGCCGCTGTTAACACGGTGCAGGCTTCCAGCCCCAGTACCGACCGAAGAGAAGCTCCCGTGGCGTTGCGGTTGGTTGCCGCCGCCGCCTTGCCCGCCAAAGCTGCCAAAGCGAGGGATCACTCCTATCGACCCCATCGAGTGGAAAGAGCCCATGCGCTGCATCATCGGATTCGGCTGACCAAAGTTGCTCTGGTTGCGCATCATCATGAAGCTCGGGTTGTGGTTCAGCTGACTTGGGTTGACGCCGCTAGCTATCGACCCGCTGCGGCCACCGACAAATCCCGGGGACGGGTGGCCTGGTAAGACACCTCGCCCAGCGCTGTATAAGGGTACCTGCGCATGCGGCAGTGGTTGCTGCTGGCCATACTGTTGCTGCTGTGGATGATGGTATTGCTGCTGCATCATAGGGCCGCCGCCGTAGCCGACGCCCTGGTGCATACCAGGGCCCATCACATAATAACCACCGTACATGACTAGCGTATCGGCCCGTGCTCTGGGGATGTCCGCGCTGCCGTGATCGTTTTTTTTTTGCGCGTTGTGTAGCCGCGCACCAGCCCCAGCTCCGCTCTGTGAGAATGCCGTACGTGCCAGCCAATGGCGCAAGGAGAGGCACGTACAGACACACTCGGCACAACGAGCGACGAAAAGGTCAGTGCGCACCAAAGCCTGAAGGGGTATAGAGGGGGGGGGGGCTGCAGCAGAGGGAAGGAGGGCAACCGGACTCACACAGACGCAGAGACGTGCAAGACGGAGGCGCTCACAGAGAGAGAGAGGGAGAGAGAGATTCAGCTCTACATGTATTGGTGAGCTTCGTTTGTTCAGCCGTTGGTTTCTTTGCGAATTTACTGTTGCTCTCTGTCGGCTCTCTCGTAGCGCTTTGCTTTTGGGGGGCGTGTGTGGGGGGGGGGGGGGGAGATGGCGTAGAGGGTTGGTGTGGTGTGCAATAGCCCCTCTTTATCTCTTTGAAAGATAACTTCGTTCCTCCTGCTGGGTGTCGGCGCATACGTGCGCAGGTGTGAGCCGTGTACAATGAGGGAGCGGTGAAGGAAAGAATGGAAAAGGAGGAGGAGAGGGTAAAAGGCCACCTTCAGTGTGACTTCAAGGCCAGCCCGGAAAAGGGTAAAGAGAGACGCAGGCAAACACATGCGCGCGCCCTCACGCCCCTCCCGTGCTGACTGCGCTCCACATGAAAATCGTCAATTGAATATTTTCTCCTCGCTTTGCTGCCCTCTTCGGGCCCTTCACAGTGAGTATGCAGTGGGCGCCTGTGCTTTCGGTATGTGGCAGAGAGAGAGAGGGAGGCCACTCTACCGCTTCTCAGGGTGTCGCGGGTACTCTCTCGACAGCACTTGCGCCAACGAGGTCGAAGGCGAGTAAGGAGTAGCGGTGAGGAGGGGAGAGATGGACAGGTGAGCACGCTAACGCGATGCGTTGCGCACCGCACCATCACACCCTTCTTGTCATTCGTGTCACTTTGTCTATCCACCACTGACATGTCGAAGGGCACATCCCCACTCTAAACCAAGAGAGAAGCGGCGCTACTCAAGATGGCGGTTGGGGTGAGGAGGAGATAACTTACACAAGAGAAGAGCGGAAAGAGAAGGGTACGGCGAAGTACAGAGGATACGTCTCGCACAAAGCTGACAGATATGGAGACGGGAACAGGAGAGGAGAGGTGGGAGGTGGTGGATGTCAGGGCGTTCCCCATAATATACGACCTAAAACAACAAGTGGAGTGAAGGGGAGGAGGAAGGGAGCGGGAGGGAGCGGGAGGGAAGGAAGTAAGGGAGAGAGAGATTGGCCGTTGTTCTTCTTTGTCTTTTGCCTCGTGGGGAACGCGGGGGGAGAAGAGAGCTCATAAAAGGTGATCGCAGCACTACAAGGGAGAAATAGTGGGGGAGGGGGGGGCAGAGGTGGCGATAGAAAACAGGAAGAGCTTGCGTATACCCACACATGTGCTTTCGCTCTTAAACAAGCGCTCTAGCCTGCGCGCTGGGTGTGGCGGTGCAGTTCTGGCGCTCGTGTGTGTGTGTGTCTGTGTGCTTACAGGCTGGTGAACAGAAGGGCAAATGGAAAAAAAGGGAGGAGGGTGCAGGCGTACTTTCGAAAGGCAGTGAACGCGTGCGCCTATATGTCATGAGCATGAGCCTCACTGAAACTCTGCGCAGCTGCTCACACACACACACACACATGCACCGGGGGAAGTGCAGGAGGAA
The DNA here is from genome assembly GCF_000755165.1 of Leishmania panamensis. NCBI lineage: Eukaryota > Euglenozoa > Kinetoplastea > Trypanosomatida > Trypanosomatidae > Leishmania > Leishmania panamensis. The sequence continues at coordinate 448,499 of NC_025862.1, read as the reverse complement.
ATAAAATAAGCAAAAGACTCCCTCAAGGAGAGTGACCGCCATGAGCGGACAAGCCAGATGCCCAGAAGAGAGAGAGAGACACACAGGCCAAGCCACAAAGACGGCGCGTGCGTCGACATCATGGCGGAGGTCGGTGAATGCGTAGAAAGTGAGGGCAGGAGAGCAAAAATGCAGAGCTGCTCACGTCTTTGGCTGCTACCCCCCTCCCCCCTCGCCATCACTGTTGTCTACGCATTCCAGCCATCCATCGATTCTCCCCGCGTCGCCTCCGCTTCCGCGTGCGCACATGCCTTGAGATGCGGGTGCGTCCGTGAGTACGAGAGACGAGATGAGGTGCAACGAGTGTACGTCTGAAAGAGGCAGCATGGAGCCCTCGCACCCCATCCCTTCTCTCTCTTCTCTCCGTTCTGCGAGAAGAAAAGAGGTGGTGGTGGTAGTGAGAGGGGGGACGGTGTTGGCATGGGTAGTCGCAGTACGCCATCCGCAGTCACAGGAAGAGACGCCAAGGCATCGAAGCGTCAAAAGTACAGCAGTAAAGTGGCGCCCAAGGCCCCGGCTAAGGTGCAGCCGTAGACAGAGAAGGCTGAAGCAGACACACACTGCGAGATGAAGGGGAAGCGATCAAAGACAAGGAGGGCATATCTGAGCCCAAAGCCGGCAACAGAGAAGCGAGAAGAGAGCACAGAGAAGCGAGAAGGACACCAGCACGCACGTAGGTGGTCCGCACGAAACAGACAACCCATCCTCTGTCCGCTGCTCTCCTCGTCTCTCTCTCTCTCCCTCCCTGAGGTGATCGACTGTGCAAAACCTGCCCGCCCCCGTCGGCGTATCCGATATGTCAAGCAGTTTACGCCCCAACAAGCACGGTTTGCCACGTTTGTTTGAGCGGTGATCTGCTTTGTTCTGTTGCAGCTAAGCCTCCATGTCTTCGTGTTTGGGGGTGCGCCTATGGAGGTGTGGACGAGTGAAGTCACCCGGCATCACTTTTTTCCATCGCGCCTGTGTATGCATGAACGTGCGCGAGTGTGCGTGGAGCGTCACCGTTTTCACTTCACCTACCTCCCCCCCCCACTACCCCCACCACCACCACCACCAACTTCGCCAGACCCTCAGCGCGTCGGTGCGCTTCGATAAGTGCGATGAACACAAAGATGATCTCCAGCGTCCCCAGGCGCCACGCAGCCATGATAAGCTAAAAGCCACCAGCGCAGTTATAGGCGTCCTTGATGCCGGACTCCCGAAGGCGCTGTACTTCCTGTGAGCACCAGCCACGCATGCCCAGCAGATCAGAGCATTGCCAGAAAGGAAATCGCAGAGAGGAGAGCCGCGGGCAATACGGGAAACGAAACTGGCGAAGAGCCAGCCTTGCCGTCACTGTCGCTACGAGTGCAAAGATGGAGATAATGGCGAAGAGAGCCATCAAGGCCCATGAGGCTCTCTATCCTCTTTTGGTTCGAGAAGACCTCCTACAAAGACCTCCGCAGGTTCATCTTACCGCTGCTGTATTGTCGTTTACCCCTCCCCCTCCCCCACACACACACACGCACACCGCATCGGGTAGCAGTGGTGCACTCTCCCCTAAAGCCAGAGCTGCTTTGGGCTTGACTATGTTGATGGGGGCACAGTCACAACCGTGACGACAATCACATCCGGGACGAGGCACGCGATCGCTGTAAAGATGTCCGGCCGACAGCGTCCATGACGGCTGGCAAGGACGAGTACGAGAGCACAGGAAAAGATGGGGTAGGTGGAAGAAAGGCTTTGAGAGAGAGAGAGAGAGAGAGGGGGGGAGGGAGGGTGCCGCAAGAGGGAGTGTCGTGGCTGCGTGATCACGCTCGTGTGGGCATGGGGGCAACCATTCCATGACGGCCACGAGCGCATTAAAGCAAAGGAATGATGAGGGTCCCTTTACAACTGTTCCCGGCAGGATTAGCGCTTGTTGGCTTGCCTGTTTTGTTTTTCCTCTTCTCCCTCAACGCACAGCTCTACCGCACAACACGTGAAGTAGTGGGCAAGTGGTAAGCAGAGCAAACAACGCCAGCAAGGAGGGGGTGGGGGGTGAATGAGGGAGTACGCGCACGTGGACGGTGCTGGCGCGCTGAAATCCGCCAGCAATACCTAACCAAGTAGAGCATACGTTGAAGATGAGCTCTGTCCTGAATCCGTTATTCGCCCTTCCCCCTATACTGCAAGCGTGATGAGATCATGGGGAGGTGCGCTCAATCCTCTCCTCCGCTGCACTTGTCCCCCTCCAGTGGCACGTGACGGCTGAAGTGCAGGAGAGCGAGAGTACACGTGAGTGGGCAGCCCCAGAGGGTGTATCAGCTTCCGCATCTGTGCGCGTTGGGCTGTGCATGTCACACGATGTCCACCTCCCCTGACACGTCTTCACCAGCGCTGGTTGACAATTCTCCTCTTCCCCACCGCTGCCGCCGCCCCTCCCTCTTCTCCGCCGGCAGCGAGACGCGCGGAGAGAGAAGTAAACAGGAGAAACTTCACAAGATGAAAACGCACGCGGCGCCGGAAGGTACGTTGGCGGGCGGCTTGTCACCCTTTGAGCTCGTCCGTCGCTTTCTCGTTTGTGCCCTACAATCCTCCCACCCCAACCGCCCTCCTCACCTCGTCACTCAACAGCCCAGCAGATGCACGTTACATCAAGGCCGCGCCCTTTTCGCACAACCCAATACCGCCCATCCACCGGTTCTCGTTGTCCTTCGTCTTTACAAATTCATCCGACAGCTCCGTGTGCTGCCAATACGAAGACACCGACCGTTCTGCACCCATCCCGTAGTATTTCGACCACACGTTGATCTCGCGAGTCGCGGAAGCGACTTCATCGGTCACGATCAGCCGCGTCTCCGGTGGTGGAGCCGACGGCAGCGGCTTCAGCGTCGACTGCCCGTTAGGGCTCACGTAGCCGCGATGCACAAGCTCCTCGATCCACGGTTGTGCGCGCCGTAGCAGGTATAGCGTCCGTTTCTCTGATAGCAAACGCCGCGCAGCCTCCTTTGGCGTCATGATCCCAAAGTACTTCGGCGTATTCGGCCGTGAGTAGTGGTGAAACACGTCTGGTTGCCCGGGCCCATACAGGTCCCACCCGGCAGTCCACATCCGCGCAGAGTACAGCACCTCCTCACCGTCGAACATGTACGGCAGGAACGGGTCGAACGGCGTATCCAGCGTGAACTGCGCATCACCAAACATGAAGCCCGCAGCGGCAAAGCCCTGCAGGACTGGGCGCGGCGAGAGAGGCATCCACCGCGCACCAAGCTTCGGCATCCCGTTGCTGAGCACCTGCGCTGTGCACATGAACATAACGTCCGTCTTCTCGAATTCCTCACGGTCATGCCCCTCGCGGTACCCGTTCGGGTAGTTCGACAGCACACCGCGCGTCGGCAGCTGGAACACGCGCGTTATCAGCTTCATGTCCCAGTCCACAGAAAACCGTGTGTGACTGTCCACCACCATGAAGTAGTCCTGGTTGAAGAAGAAGAGACTCGTGATGTAGCGCCCAAACGTCGGTCCTCGAGCGTGTGAAGCATCCGTCACGCGCGTCGTCACACGGCACCCAGCCAGCGCGCGCGACGGCTGCTGCTGTGGCCCCCCACGTCCTTTCCGAAAAACAGACTGGCCAGCGATGGCGCTCTTCGCATCCTCCTCCCCCGTTAGTAGCGTATCGCGCGCCGTCTCCAACTCACCGGCAACGCACAACACGCGCTCTGCAGCGTGCGCCGGATGCACAAACACCCCATCGGGCTCCACGCCAATCCCTTCAGCACTAACGGCGGGCGTGCTCAGCACCGCATCCACGTCCAGCAGCCGCCGCGGCGCGAGCACGTCCGCCCACGTCAGTGTACGCACCTCTACACCAAGTGAGGCCGGTGCCTCCGCGCCGTACAGCACACGCCGCGTCTCGCCACTCTCCAGGTCGTCCATGCCAAGTCTCGAGAGGCAGCTTGCATCCGATGAGCGGCGCTCCTCACTCACGCCAACGTAGAGGCGGTGCGGCGAAGCAGACATATCGAACAGGTTGCGCAGCGTCAGCGCGCACTCATGGTCGCGAAACGAGGCTAGTGAAACGAAGATGGACGCGTGGTGCAGCGTGGCACGGTCCGCCGGTGTGGCCCAGGCAGGGACGTGGTACCTGTCGCCAGGCCGGTAGATGGATTCCCACTTGCGGAAGTCACCAGGGTTGCCATCAGTGGTGCGCCGATAGCGAGTATAGTTGGTGGGTGTCATGTACACGGTGTCGCCAGACTTTGAGAGGGAAAGAATCATGTTGAAGGTAGCATCCCGCCATGTTGTCCCAGGGGTGCGGCCCTGTACGACTTGTGCAAAACGCGTTGCGTTCTCCTCTGCGGTAAACCATGGCTTGGATGGTATATCAGAGAACTTTCTGTGCTCGTTTACCGGCGATGTCGAGAGAAAATACATAAATGAAAGTACACACAGGCACAGAATGGCGATGACAGCTAAAATAGCCTGTCGTCGACGCACGCTGAGGCGACGCCGCGGCATGCGCAGAGGTCGCTTGAGCACGCTTGGCACCTGGCTGTAGTCCCGCATGTCGCGTTTTTCCCACTCTTTTCACTGTCGCGTGGAGACGATGATGTTGTTGTCAACTGAGGGAATATAGGCTTGAACGGATGTACTTGAGCCGCCCGTACATGTGGTGCATACACCCTCTTCGTGGGAGAGAGAGAGAAGGGGGAGAGGGGAGGAGAGACGAGAGGCGAGGGAGAAAGATGGGGTAGTTGTTCTGGCAAAGAGAAATGCACAGGGCGACTCGGATTGATCGACAGAGGCGCAGATGCGCGGTGTGCGCTTCCCCTTTTGAAGCGTCGGTCGCTTGTCTGCTCCCCCCTTTTTCCAGCGCTCGCAGGACCGCGCCCCCCTCCGGTCAGGCAACGAGAATGTGCGTGTGTGTGCGTGTGCGTGTATGTGTGGAAGTGTGTGTGTGTGTGGGTGGGTAGATGGGTGTGGGTGTGGGTGTGGGTGTGGGTGTGGGTGTGGGTGTGGGGAAGCTAGCAGAGAGCGGCAAGGGGAAAGAGGAAGACATGGTGGAGACAGGTCAGGACGGAACGGTGGGGAGGGGAGTTGTATTGGAAAGGAAAGCAGGCAAAGCATGGGAGAGGAAAAGATAGTTTGACGAAAGCTAAAGAGCGGGGAACAAAGCGTGCTATGTCATGGGCCATCCCAAGCGCACGCAGGACGCGGTCTATCATCAAGGAGGACAGGTCCCCGCACGCGCCGCGCGAGTGTGCAAGCCAAGCGAGCAAAGAGAGCAGTCAACGCAAGCGGTGCGACGTGGCACTGATTTCCTTTTCGTCTCCTTCGTAGTTCAGCGTGACGCTGCTGACATCGTCCGCGTTACCAAAAACAGCGAAAGGGTAAACAAAAAGACAGCATATAAAAATCAACAGCAAGTAAGAGAGAAGTTAGGCGTCAATGACGCAAGTAGAGGAATTACCCCACACGCAGCAGTCTCGCATACAGCGGCAGAGAGCGCGCGATGCTCCTCCGTCCTCCCCCCTGCTCCAGCCCCTGTCTCCCTGCGCCTCGCGCTGTTTTCCGTCCCTCTTAGCCTCAGTGCTCAGCACGAGTCCACACAAGACCCACGAGGAATACACGCACACAGCAGTCTCGCATACAGCGGGGACAAAGAGAGGTGGAGGGGGGGGGGGCTTAGGGGAATGAAGCGACTGAAATGGTGCGAAATAGAAAACCAGTGAGAGGGGGAAAGAGAAGCATCTCGGACGTTCCTGGGTGCGTGTCAGTGTTGGTAGTGGTCTGCTCAGAGGGGCGTTGGGGAGGTGGGACGACTGCGAGCAGCACCTAATAGGCAAACACGCAGCACGAAAGGAAACACTGATGTGAGCAGCTGCCCTCTCCACCACCTGAAAGGCAAGGACGCGACCCTTCACCTCAGGCTCAACCTCAACCAAGCGAACGACTGTCATCAGCACTAGCCATCTGCCGGCACGTCCGCTACTGTGTCTTCCCTTCTCCGGAAATATGAAATTATTAACGATAGCAAAGCAAAACAATCAGTGCCCCTCCCCTCTCTCCCCGCTTGGCTTCATCCCTCAACCGTGTCTTCGGTTGGCGTAATGGAATCCGTCGCGCCCGTACCAGATGACGACCTCTCCGTCTGAGCTTTCGCCTCTTCACCGAGCGCCTTCTGCAGCTTTATTTCCTCTACAATATCCCTGTAGAGTTCCCTCGGGATAGAATGCCCCATATGTGCAAAGGCGACAAGCCTTGACTCTCGGATCAGGCGAGCCAGCTGCACACCGTTCTCGAAAGGAATCATCGTGTCCTTCATGCCGTGCACGATGAGCGTCGGGACGCCTTTCAACCGGCGAAGGTCGTTCTCACGACTCTCTGCACGCCGCACCGCCCATATCTGCCGCATAACCCCGTCATTGTCGACGGGACATCGGGTGAGGTTAGCCGCGGCGATCGAGCGAGCCTCTTGCTCGTCGTGCGGGTAGTCGCCCCTGAAAAGGGAGTTTATGTGAACCATGAAGTTCACTTGCTCCTCAAAGGACGGCCCGGAAGGCTTCTCCATCATCGCAAACGACATTTGCCATGTCTGCGGCTTCACATGCGGGCCGCTGCTGTGCGTATAAAAAATAGTGAGGCTCTTCACCCGCTCAGGGTGTTGTAGAGCCATACATTGCGCAATCATGCCACCCATGGAAGTGCCAAGGACGTGCACACTCTGGATCCCGAGTGCCGTCAGCAAACCCCATGCATCTCTCCCCATATCGTACAGCGTGTAGGGAGGTATACCTTCACCGATGGAGGCCCAGGCCGGGAGTATCATGCGGGCAATGGCCGGGATCGTGTAGCCGTCAAGGTGGGTCGACAAGCCCGTGTCGCGGTTGTCGTACTGAACCACAAAGAAACCTGCCTGGAGAAGTCGCTGCACAAACTCATTCTTCCAGTTGAGTAATGTGCCGCCGAGGCCCATGACGAGCAGCAGGCATGGGTTATCAGGGTTACCGAGAGTTCTGTAGCAGAGAGTGATCTCCTTCCCCGTGCTAGCGCACTTCCCCACTCTCGCGAACTTATCGAGGGGGAGGGGTTGAGCTTTCCCGTGTAACTCCTTCGGCAGGCCCGCCGCCGCGTCAAGTTCCGCGGTTAGGGTGGCTGTCATGCTCGCGCTCCCGAAGCCCGTGTGACGGCGTGAGAAAGACAAAGTAGAAAAGAAAGAGACAGTCTATGCCGCTTCAAATGTGGCGGGGACGTCCCTAGACGACCGCCGGCAGCAGCAGCAGCGGCAGCAGCAGCAGCAGCAACCGCTCACGCTGGACACAATCGCAGATGTCCACGAAGGTGGCGATGGAGTGGAAACGGCTGGGGCTCTGCTACACTCACGCGCCACCACGACCCGTTCGACCTCGGATGGCTTTGGTAAAATATGCACAACCTGCAAAAGGGTACGCCAACACTACACCGCGTTGGCGCTTTTTCCCAGTGAAATCCCTGACGAACGGGAAAAAGAAGGGGGAGAAAAGGTGAAGTGTACCTCACACGAGTGCCTAAGGCGCGCATGTGAGTGTGTGAGTGAGAAGAAGGCAATGTGGAGCAGGGAAGATGCGCTGACTGAAGTGTGTGTGTGTGTGGGTGGGTGGGTGGGTGGGTGTCCTCCCTAACGCTGTAGCAGTAAGAAAGGAGATGAATAACGAAAAGGTCAGTTTAGAGAGAGCGCAAGGGGGAAGGGAGAAGAACGGTTAGTGGGGAAATCAACATGCGTCACCGTATACTGAAGAGGCGTGGTTACAAGGCGAGGTGCCATGAGAGTCGGGAAGAGCCCTCACGCAGAGACCTTGAAGCACGTACAAGTGGGGGGGAACGGGAGAAGAGTTGTCGGCCGTGGCGACGGAGTGACACAGCGCGACGATGCGCGCAGAGAGGGAGCCGACAGAAAAACAAAAAGGGCGGGGGGCACGCGAGACGCACACAAAAGGGTCCGCAGCTCCTTTCCCCCGTACCTCTCTCCCTCTCCGGAAGCACCATTCGGGCCCCAGCCCAGCACAGCTCCCCCTTTGCTGGCGCACGGGATACGTAGTCCGCCCCTCCCCCACTTCTCACAGGCCTGGCCCGCGCATCCCAACGCGCACACCCGCAGGGGTGGGCAGCCGCGACCGCCTAGCCCGTGCCCTTGAGTGGTCCATCTCGTACTGGATTCGCCCTCCTGTGATTTTACTCATGAGCGCTACCCTCCGCGTTGGCCACGCACCGAGGATTGGCGCAGCTTGCTATGTGATGGACACGGCTGACTCGGCTGAAAAAAAAAGAGAATAGTGGCCCCCCATTGCACTAGTGCTGCCACCTGGCTTTAGCCAAACACTCACTGGCGGGACTGCAACGGGGATGCACCACGTACAAACTGTAGGAAGCAAAACGCATCCTCCATGAGCGCGGCATCACGACCGAGTTCGCCGACCAGCGCCACGGGCGTCTGCGGGTCCACCTGTACAGAGAGAATGGGGTTGCCGGCAAGCTGAAACGATAACGTGGGCCGCACGCTGCGCACGTCTCCGCTCGTATATGGGTCAGACAGCAGCGGTGTAATAAAGCAGTCCACATCTATGAACTGCTCTTCGGTGGAACGCACTACGTCATCGCGGACGCGCAAAGCGTGATGGTAGTCGCGGATGGAAAGCTTCTGGCCAGCCTGAATGGAATCTATTAGAGACGCTGGCAACTCCCCTCGGACACCAGGTAGTCCCTCGAACATGTTCTGCCAGTTTGTTGCCGGAGCGTTGTGACCGCTAAGCTTGATCGACTCCATGTCAGGCACAACAGAGAGCTGCTGCTCCTTCTCTGGGGAGAACACGGTTGAGTTGTCATCGTTCTTGCCACTCTGCTCATTATCCTCACCGCTCTTCGCGTCCTCGTTGCCTTGGGCAGACGCCGTCGCCGGCGCAAGTACTCGCTCGAACGCTCTGGCAAGTTGATAATGTGAGATGATCGTCACCGCCTCCATCACATCCTCCAGGGAGAAGTCGAAGGCCAGCGGCACAATCTCGAGCTTTTGATTGTAGTGCAGTGCGCTGTGCATGCGCACGGCGTCCGTGAGGCGCTGGTGGAACTCCGCCGACGACGTATACTTGCCTCTACAGTACTGGTCAATCCACTCGGCTGGGTAACCAACAGCGAGCTCAACCTGCGGCCTCTCGTATTCCTGGGACCCGGTGAAGAGCCGCCGAAGAAAACCTGGCCGCGATGGTTGATTGAAGTCGTCCGCCATGGCTGCCACGGCGTTGTAATCACTCCAGCCAACGTCGATGTCAGCGATGCGGCCGTAGCGGTCGCGCACCGTGTAGTTGTGCGGGTTGTGGTCGGGGATTTCAGGACGAGGGCACTTTGGCATGTCATCCGGGTGCTTCACCTCCGGCGCTGTCTGGCCGCTCCACCACCTGCTGATGGACTGCACTAGACGCGCTGCTGGATCGGAGGCCTGCTGGTGACTGGGGCCACCACCATGAGGCGTCACGGTAGTGCTCGGGGCGTGGAATGGCGACGCATCCCCAGCGGCGCTTGCAACGCTGTGTCCGTCCTTGAGCTCGCCAGTAGTGACCGGGGGCGACGATGCGTCCCTGTCCGTCGGCGCAGAGGGTAGTGAAGAAGCGCCTGTGCTCCCCAGAGTAGGGGAGGTGCTAGACTGCGTCTGCTTCGCTGAGGACTCCAAGTACTCCTCGGGGTCAATCGAGGCGGTGTAGAGCTGCCAGAGGTACATCAAATCATCCATACGACGCGCCGACAGTCCGACCGTCATGGACGGTATTGTCAGCTCAAACTGCTCTGTGAATGTGCCGAATGTCTGTGAGGTGGGCTTGAAGCCGACCATGTCGTGATGCACAGCGCATAACACCGAGGGAGGCCCGTTCAGCGAGCAGCTGATGACATAGTCGCACGCGTTCTCCGTAACAGCGACAGACGCCGGCTTCTCAGGGCCAAAGACAGTGCCCTCGCTCAGTCCAAAGGGGGTGCAACAGCTCAGCTTGCCGACGAACTGTGCACCCTGGCAGCGTAGCCAGGGGATCAGCGGGAACTCTGCGCGTGCGGCGTGACTGGACATCGGTGTGTAAAGCCCGGCGTGGGGGTAAAACTCCTGAACGTCTAGCGCGTCTGAGACAGCAACGGAAATGCCGCTGAGCGGCATATCTGGAATGAAGTTCTGCTGCACATCCTTCTCCGACGCCACCTTAGCAAAGCACAATAGTGATGGCTGTTCCGCCTTGTCGACACGACGGTCGCGCGTGATGCTGCTGGCGGACATGGCCTCGGCACGGCTGCGGCACTCCATGACAGCCTGCCGCTGTTCCGCCACGTGGTTGTGCAACTGACGCACCATGCGGCGCGCGCTGTCGCGTGAGAAATTCAGAGTCGCGGAAGAAATGCTCGAGCTCATGATGCTGGGAGTGGAGTGCCTTTAGGTGGATGCGAATGCAGATGCACGCGGAAGTAACGCACTCGAGCTTTGTTTTCTTCTGTTGTAAAGGGCAATGCTCCGCGGGTGATTGGCGAGAGTAAGACAGAAGGGTTTCGACCCAGGAGAGAGAGAAGCTCGAGAATGAGCGTTGCCGAGACCTCGACAGCAACCTTGCGCGCGCACACTAGCAGAGAGAGAGAGAGCGAGCGAGGGATGGAGAGGTAGTAGTGACAAGGAGGAGAAAAGAGCACAGGCACAGAGGCACACTCGAGAGATGCGTAGATACGCGCAACGCTAAAGAGGACGACAAGAGAGGGAGAAGGATGAAAGGCGTCGCCAGAGCAGCAGCAAACGAAAGGAGGGTGGAGGCATGACGACTCCGCCAGTGAAGGTGGGCGGGGAAGCCCTCTGAAGGGGGAACCCAATCAGCAGCGCGAGCACGCTTGCGAGCGAGCAGCTCAACCGTCGGCTGGTTCCAGCATCCTCGTGCCGTGCGCCAACGCCGCTGCGGCGCATTGAGGGTTGGAGAGGGAGAGTGGAAGGGAAGGTCAATCCCGGCCTCGTCGCTGCCTTCAGTTTGCTTTTTTTCTGCCGGCTTCATGTGACTGAGGTTCACGATGACGCACGTGAATAGAGGCGTGGAAGGGCAGCTGCAGCACTGCTCTTCGCGAGAAATGCGTATACACGTGTACAGCGACACAGAAGCAAGGAACAACCACAAGGGCCCTCGCGGCCATCGCCCGTGTAAAATGCGCTACCACTGCGGTGCCCACCGCTGCCACGTGTGGGGGCACACACTGTCGACCCCAAGCAGGTGCTCCTCATCCGTGGCCGCCGCGATCATGGTGGCAACAAGCTCAAATGCAGACCCCAAGCGCGGAGCGCTGTCATCATCGTCGTCATTGCAGTCACCGGTATTGAATGCAGCGGATGCCGGAATCCTCTCCGTCCCTTCCCCCACTGCGTCGTGGCTTGCGGCCGGTATCGCTGCCTCCACAGCGTTACCTTTGTCTCGATCCTGGTACGGAGTTGCTGGTGCCATGCGCAGCCACTCCGCCTGCGTAGCCTCCCGCTGGGTGCGTAACAAGCTCAGCATGGCTACCCGCCCACTGCGCTCGGACTCTTCGTGCAGGATGAGCAGCGCATCGTACGATAGCTTCAACCGGAAAGAGCTAGAGTCAAAGCAGTGTGGCGGCGGAGGCAGCGTTACAGCGTCGGCGGCATCGCCGAGCGGCGAAGTTGGGCGAAGCTGCGCCGCTCCACGTACAGGAGAGACACCGAAGGCGGAAGAGGGTGCGGTGGAGGCTGCAGTGGTGGGGACACGGACCAGTGACTCGAGTGGCGGCGGGGCCTCGTGCTGCTCGCTTTCCGGTGCAACAGCGGCCTTTGCGTTGGCGCGTCGTAGCGTGGTGGCAGCGCTCCGCTTCGCGGCGCCTTCCGTGGTGGCAGCGGCGTTCGCCGATCCCGATGCACATGCAGAACCGCTCTCTGGTCGAAGTCCCGCATAACGACTCGGCAGAGCAGCGCTGACGTCACCGCTCGCGGTAGTCGAGAAGTCTGTAGGTGTACATGGCGAGAGTGACGCGCCGGTCGAGGAGGCGTGCGACGGTGACGAAGGCACGGCATGCGCTAACGCCGTCACGGGGTCGACCCCGTAGGTGGAAATGCCAGTCAAATCCCGCACGTACTGAAATATTTCGTAGAGTACGGAGCTGGCGTGGTACTGGAAAGCGGCGTGGGGACTCTGCAAGGGGAGGCCAGCCACCAACACCGGGGTCAAGCGGAACAGCGTTGCGTCATGCGTCGGGAACGGGCTCGTGACAAGAGGGGCGATGTGAGCCGCATATGTCGGTGCTTGTTTTGCGCATACAACGCGACTCTGCCGTGGCGGCGGCTGAAGGCAGTACCGCCCCAGGGCGTGTACCGCCACATGACCATTGTAAGTGTTCACAAGCACCGTGCCACATTCGCGGGTGTGTATGTCCAGGAGGTACTCAATCACACTCCACTCGGACAGCTCTTTCGCATACGTGCGGCGCGCCTCGAGCCAGTGGCTGGCGTTGCTGCTGTCGGCGCTAAACGCATCATTCAAGGCGAGCCTACAACGAGCGCTCTCTAAGCGGAAGAGAGCGAGCCGACATTCCTGCAAGCCACGTGCCGAGACGTGAGTAGCAGGCGTGGCAGTGCCGGCCAGTCGGTGACCACAGTGATGCTGCTTCCGGTTGAAGACAGACACCCCTGCAGGCGACGACGATGACGAAGGCGAGGGTGGCAATGATGTATTCGTCAAGGTATCCTCGCTGACTGTGACAGCTGCTAAAACAGCTGCCAGGAGACTGCGCAAGTGCGCCTCTGGGCGAGGCAGCATAGCCGCATACGCGTAGAGACGCTGCTGCAGCGAGAATGTCTCCTCTGGCGAACGGAGAGGCTGAGGCGCTGGTGCGAGCGAGGAGGCCGAAAAAGCGGATGTCGTCGTCGCCGCAGTGCCCGCCGAGGTGATGGATTGCGACACCTCCTCAGTTTGTGCCGCTGGAGCAGGCGGGGGCGGCGGAGGCGGTCGGGCGGCGAGCATGTCTTGAAGAAACACGATGAGTGGCCCAACGAAGCCGTCATCGTAGGCCGCGGCGACAAGCTGGTCAAAGCGCTCCTCATTCAGGCGGCGCCGTTGCACGAGGTCGCAGTACGTGTGTGAGTTCGTCAGTGCGGACGCCGCCTCGTCAGTCGGGGGGGCGCTCACCGGATACCCGTAGGCCCAGTTAAACGGGTAGGCACTGTCTGCCGACACGCCGGGGCGCCGGCCCGTCTCTGCGGCAATCCGAATTGCGTCCATATCGAGCGCGGGGTAGGCCTCCGCAGCCTCCTGCGCTGCCAGAGCCATCTCCCGCACGCGGAGGTGGACTGTGTAGTCATCCATGAGGCGGTACAATGACGGCGGCGTACGAGTTGCGTCAGACGGCTGGGCGAGTAGCAGCGCCATGTCATGCCGCCACCCCTGTGGGTCATCCGACCGCACTGCCGCAGCTGTCGCGGCTCCGAGGATAAGCGGCAACGTTCCGTGCTCTGGCAGCATCGTCATGCAATCCTGCACCGCGAGTGGCAACACAAACGGTCGCTGGAGATGTGTCAAGGGAAGGTGACTGAGGAGTAAGGAGACGACCTGCTCCATCAAGGCGTCGGGAAGCACGTACCGGCCTGCCCCAGTGTGTGCACTGGGTGTGAGGACATCGCTCGCAGCAGCGTCAGTCGAAGCAGCACCGCTTCTCCCCAATTGACCTAGCGGCACACCAGCCAAGTCCGCTGCGTCACCTGACGTGTCACACTCGTGTACCTCTCCAATCTTAGTAATCGTCGCTGGGGCTGCATGGCGGAAGCGGCACACCAAGCCGTCCGACAGCACCACAAAGATGACCTCCTCGTATGGGCAATGGGGGGCCGGCTGCGGGACAGCGTACCTCCGTGCATACATTATTGTGGGCACCGTCGCAGGTGCAAAGTTGACGGCGAACGTAGCGGTGCTACGCGCGGCACGCTGGCCGTGGGCAGTTGCAGCTGAAGCTGGCAGGCCGGTCGCAGACGACCGAGGCAGGGCTGCCTCTCCACTGCTACCATCGACCCCTTGCATCCCGCGGTATCTGGCCGTCTGTGTGACAGGTGCAGCGGCAGCAGGCGCATTCAGCTCGGCCGATTGCCCGCTGTGCGGGCGGCCTCGAGCCGCCGCATCTGGTCCGGCGCTGACACCGCTGGAGTAGACTTTTCCGTCACTTACACCCTCATCTCCGCTGGTGTTGTTGTGTGTACTGCTGCCACCAGTGTCCCCTGACATCAACCCCACTCCAAACACGCTGGAAAGCAGCCACAATGGCACAGGCAAGGGGCAGAAACCGTCCAAGAGCAGCTCCATCTCTCCATGCGTGCCAGTCGTGCCATCGATTGTAATGCATCCCGAGGCAGCGCCTTTGCAACTGGCGGTTCTATGCAAAGTACCTCCATCACTCGCCTCCTCACGAGCGCGTTGTGTTGAAGGCGGTGCTCCCTCAGCAGCACCCAACGACGTCCACAAAGCGTCTGCACTGTCCTGCCCTGGCCTTGCCCCCATTGAGCTGCGCCTTCGTGGTGTCGCCGTTAGCACCTCCCACGACCCCTGTACAAAGTTGCGCATCTGCAAGGCCTCTTGGATGAGTCGCCGATGGCCAGGACTGGCGGCTGCCGCGTCGGCAAGTAGCGACGAGTGCACCATTCGCTCCTCCACCTCAAGCGGTCGCACCAGCGGAGACACAAGGTGGTGCGACGCCGACGCCAACGCCCTATAAGACGGGGTTGGGCCACCGAGCGGTGTCGTGTCTGCATCGGGGGTAGCGAGATGGAGGGGCAGCAACGGGGTTGACAAAGCCCTGCCGACAACTCTACGCTTCCCCTTGTGCCGTCTGTCGGCCACATCCATCGCCGAAGTCGATGCCGCGCGCATCGCGATCAGACTGGCATCGCTGGCGTCACTCCTCGCCTCCCCTGGGTGGTCCATCAGCGACGACGCATCAGTGAAGGTGGTGCAGCCGACGCCACTGGCTCGCTTGTCGTCGCTCTCGCTCTCCAGCACTCGTGAAGAAGCGTTAAATCCTCCCCACTGCTCCTGTCGCTCACCATCCTGTCCTTCACTCACAGAACCAGCAAAGGCGCAGGGGAGCCGGCTCGAAACTGTCGCCATCGCTACCGTTCTCGTAGGCGCCTCTTCATTAGTGGTGACTCGGTCACTGCACGGTTGGCCGACTTGCTGCGCGAACATGGCCTCACATCCGTGCTCGAACATTGCGATGAGTGGAAACACCAGCTGGCGCAGCATGTCGCGCGACTGCACGCACATGTCTCGAACCGCCTCGTACAGGCTGCGGTGATGAGTAGCGGCTGCGAGCAGGAACGGGGAGACGGCGGCCCACTGCACGTACGAGGCAGCGGAGAAGTCCAGGCAGGCAAAGCCACCCTGCTGTTGTTGGGTAACGGCGACAGCAGCTGTCGACTGTGGCTGCGCAGCTAACTCTGGAGAAGACCGTTCTGATGTGTTGAAACTCTTCTTGATGGCCCTCAGGTCCCTACTGGTCTCCGTGTCCATCCCCTCCGCATCACACATGCCTGCTTGAAGCTTCTCTGTGCGCTGACTCGTAGACAAGGACCAGGCAGTAGTGGATGAGCTAATGGTGCCGCCGCCATCGCCTCCTGTGCCATCCTCCGCCTTCCCCTCCGCTGCGTCCTTCACAGTCGTGCTGCCGGCACTCATCGAGGGCGACCGTGTCGCTGACGAAGGTGGAGGCAAAGAAAAGAGCGACAGGCTTGAAGGCACCACCGCCGTTTTGGCTGCCACATTTGTTGCGGCTTTTGCACTCGCCGCGGCAGCCCTCGCGTCGTCCTGTACAATGACCTCGCACATGACTGCCAGGTGCAGCGCCTTTAAGAGCAAGTGGGTCGATGGCAACGCCGTCCGTGCGTGCCCGTGGCGACGCAGCATTGTGGAGGGGAAGGGGCCGATACCGCGGCTGAAGACCGACTCTGATCGACTACGCCAGAGCTGCGCTGCAAACTGTAAGCCATGAATTGCCTTAGCGGACTGCATCAGAAAGTTCTGTTTTGTCTCTTCGTCCCCCGTCGACTTCCACTCAGCGTGAATAGCCACACAGATGTCAAACAAGACAAGCCCAAACTCCCTCCATACGGATGGCACGTAGTGGGTGACTGCGACAGCGTGCTCGAGCAGGTAGTACTCGGCGAACAGCGCAGTCCTCCCTGCCAGGCTTTCTGGCAACAGGTAGCTTTCCTCCTCCTCCGCTGCCTCCTCCATTGGGGTAGTCGCTGCCTCAACGCTCTTAGCGCGTCGCTCCCGCACCTGTGAAGTACCTCTTCTGCCTACACACGGGCTCTCTGCGGAATCGTGGGGGCAGCTCGCATCGTCGCTGGTGCGGTCCGTTGCTGCTGCGGAAGCACTGCCACTCCGGTCAGACAACGAAGGCGCAGCCGTCGCTGGAAAGTCGCTAAGCTTGTGCGTCATGGACAAGCTTGCTGGGGAATGGAACTCCACGTCAACGACCTTCTCGCTCTCGATGATATCCGCTTTGTTGCATCGAGGGGGCCTACCAACACCGATGGGGAAAGCGAGCGTGTTGGTGGAGTGCCATACCGTGTTTGACATGGCCGAATTGACAGTAGCCAGTGAGGGCCGGTGTGAGAGCTGCGCGCGATGCAACAGCACTTGGGTCAGGCGACGCCGGCATGCCATATTTAGCAGCAGTAAATCCACCTGGTAATGCGTCAGCGACGCACCGAGCTCCGGTACAGTGAGCATGGCACTATCCATCTCAAGCTGAGTTCGCAGCGGCGACAAGAACGCATCTGTGGCGCACCATGACGCTAAAAATGGGGAGGTGGGCGGTACCACACTCACCCGCCGCATGGCGGCGCGACGTGTCAGCCACAAGTCGTGTCGCAGCACTGTCTGCACGCAGGCATACACTTCGCGTAGGTCCTTCTCGCCAGGTAAGTTGCGAATCAGGCGGCGCAGCATCTCCAGATTTAGTTGCTGCTTGAACTCCACCGCCGCGGCCGTGAAGGACATGACGACGGTAGGTAGACTAGCGTAGTGGTGCAGGACTTGCACAGCGCGCATGGGTTGACCCGCTTTCTCGAGTCGCTCCCCCAAGGCGAGGACGTTGTCAAGCTGCCAGGTAACAGGGGCGATGGCGCTGCGGACGGCGATGATCATAAAGCGCTGCAGAATCGTGGTGGTATCCGAAACAGGCCTGCACGCGATGTTGCGCAGACGCCGCACCGTCGCCTCGGGAAAGAGCTTACCGTTGATCTCGCGATCCAGAGCTGGCGATCCCGAGCCGAGCCACGCCGCAGATGTGTTACCGGTCTCTGAGCTTGCTGAAACGGTAGCCATCCCCTCCTGAGCTGCCGGCACCTGCTCCAGCGCGTGCATGCCTTCCTCCAGGTCGGATAGCTGTTGGAAGATGCTGCTCCACTCGAGCTTCACGCGATCGTTATCGGTGTGGAAGACAGCGTAGGAGTCGCGTAAGCCGTCGCGGACGGCAGCCAAGGCCCGTCTTGCGCCGTCGTAATCGTGCGCCGCCACGAGCGCTGCGCCAACGAACACCTCCATCTGCCTCTGCAGGAGCGACTCACGGGTGTAATCTGCCGCTCGGAGCGCGACCGTGCCGCCAGGGGCAGACGGTAAGTCGAACAAGAGGCTGTCGTCCGGTGATCCCTGGGGGTGCCCTTCCTCCCCCACATCCTCAGACCACCCTCGAAGGCTTCCTGGCGGCTGCGGCGGCCTCTGGTCGCGTGCCGTCACGCCAGAATGTGTTGCAGACCCGCACGACTTGTGCTGGTGTCCCTGCGCAGCGTGTGGCGCACCGGTGGGCCAGGGAAGGCCACCACCGCTACCGCGGCCAAAGGCGTAGTAGGCGGCTTCCTGAACGTAGTCCCAGCGAGAAAGAGCCTGGGCTGACATCACTGCATACTGCGCTGTCATAGAACTCAGCACACATGAGCTAATCCGTTTGGCGCCATCCTGCACCACGGCTGAGCCGCTGTCGCTGTCGGACCCCTCACCGCAAGCGACTACAGGCGGAGGCGAGCTCGTCATCGATGTGGCCGTGTCGGCAGCGCCCTTGCCCTTAGCGGCATCCCAGAGTCGCAGCACCGCCTCGAAGTCGAACAGGCAGATGTGACAACGCATTGCCCCGACAATCAACCCAGCAGCAGCGGCGCTTGAGTGGTGACGAGTCGCCATGCCCTTCGACGCTAGCGCTGGCGTACCCTCCGCGGTTTCGTCCTCTTTTGTTACCGCGTCGCGGTGACTGTCACAGTGCTCGCTCGTCTGCTGCTCCTCGTACAACCGCACATACTGGAGTGCGGCTGCGCGGTGGAAGCCAAGCAGCTCCAGCGCCGACGGAGGCAGGATGTCAATGGCCGACGACAAGGGCGACTTAGCAACCGCTGCCGCAGACCTCGCAGTCTTGCAGCTGTGATGTCGCCGTCCTGGTAGCCCAACTGCCGCTGTGCCCCTGCTCCGCGACTCTGAGGTCGTCGCCGCCACCTCACTGAGCCACCGCTGGAAGCGCGGGTCTTGCACGAATAGCGTCTGCTCCGCCGCGCTGGCCAAGTCATCGGCAGACACCATGAGCAGCGCCGCACATCCCCAGGAGAAGGAGCGGGCTAAGTCCTGCTCCAGGTACAGGATGCGCAGTGGGGGGTTGAGGGAGCGATTGGCAAGCTCCGCCACGACACTGTCCGGCAGCCAGACGTCCACGACCCGCGACACCACCCCTGGCGGAAAAAATGTGTGGTGGTAGAGACGGAGGTCGTGCGCCATACGGGCCACCCCGGTGGCGACCTGCTGCGGTACAGGTGCGCGCGAGTCGGTGTGGAAGGCATAGAAGTCGCGCAGCGCCCGAAGCCACCCGACGAGCTCCGCCACAGTGCAGGACGGGAGCGTGGACAAGAGAGCCAAGGGTAGCAGCTCCGAATAGAAGGCGGTGTGGTGCTCGCGCGCAAAGGGTTCACAGGCTTGAATGCAGTAGTCTGAACTGCACTGCAGCATGTAGAGACAGAACTGCTCCCACCACGAGCGCCACTCGTGTCCGGAAAGATATCGATGAAGCTCAAAGTACGCAATGAGTGAGTTGTGGTGCGCCACCTCGCCAGCCTCGTGCGCTGACGCGATAGCCACACATGCTTCCGACATCCCACTCGCCACGCACGGGGACGTCGCTGCTGCGGTCGCTTCTTTCCTGACCTTATCAGAAACAGCCTCGGCAAACGGATAGGTCGGGGCGTCACGGCTCATGTGCGTAGTCGCAGAAGACGACTGCGCGGTTGCTGTGAAGCACACCTCTGTGTTCAGCGGTGGCGGGTGCCTAGCCATGGGCGGCGTCGAACGCGCCGCGCCGGTTGCAACTGGTAGAGCCACAGCCGATGTGCCACCCGCCTCCAAAAAGAGAGGCGAGAGAGGCTTCGGCCTCGGCGGCGGCGGCGGCACCGCTGTGACATCATTGGAAAGAACAGCGAAAGGATGGAGAGCGGCACCGGCAGCACCACCACCACCAGCAGACGGCGGCATCGTAGAGCTGTTCGGAGACGCCCTATCGTTGGTACTGACAGACGCTGCGATTGACGCGAAGCGCCATCGTGGCGGCATCCCGCCGGGCCCGCCAGCCGCTCCAGATGCCCCTCCACCAGCGCCACCGGCAGAGCCGAAGACCGAAGCAGAAAGTCCGAGCAAGCTCCTGCGGTGGCCGATCGAGGCGGCGGTGAAAGAACCCACCGTAAGCATCCCCGCACTGGCTGACGGTGAAGCTGCTGGCTGCTGACCAAGGGTCACACTCGGCGAGGTGCCGCTGCTGATGGGATGGGGGTAGTACGACTGTCCTGCCGGAAACGACTGCGGATGGGGAAGCTGAAAGTATCGATATATGGGGGTTGTAAGCCTCACTCCAGTGCCGCTGCCTACCGGCGTGTGGGTAGGCGGCATCGCCTCGTTGCTGCCACGCCAGTAGGCCACCTCCATGTCTACTGATGACCCTCCGCCACCCGCGTCCAGCGAGGCGTGTGGATGGTGGCGGTAAGGACTGCTGTTCATGACGTCACTATGTCTGCTGTCGTCGCCGCTAGCCCGTCCCTCCGCGACAACGGCGCTTGCGAAGAAGCTCCCAGGGTAGAACGAGGAGTCACTGCCGCTTCCGCTGCGGAGGGCAGGCGCACCCGCGGGTACCGAGGTATTCACGTAGTTGTCGAATGAGGCACCGCCGCCTCCCATCTCGACGGGGATGGGCAGGGTGATCGTCATGAGGCTGGGGTCATGCGACGTCAACAGCGACGTATCTGCCCCACTGGTGCTGCGTGCCGTAACGGTGCGAGGGAGGGAGTTCGGGCCACAAAAGGGCGTCGAGGAGGCCGTCCCAATCGGCAACGGGTACTGCGGCTGCGGCTGCGGCTGTGGCTGATAGCTGGCGTGCGGCCACTGTGGCATCGTGCTACCATTGCTGCTTCTCGTGAGGCATCTAGAGTGCGAATGAGTCCATATTCGCCCGTTGCCGTCTGGATCCTCATCGTGGTCTGAGAAGCCCACCGTCGTGTTCATCTCAGCTGACCGTGGTCCATCGCTGCTGCTGTCGAGGTGGTCCATGCTCGGATACGCCGTCATGGGGCGCCCTAACGCGATGTTGATCGAGTTGTCTCCGCACGAGGTAAAGGTGTTGGTCGGGATCGAGCCGGGCAAGGCTGCTGCGCTGCTGCTTTGAGCCCCTCGAACCGTCACGTGTGTACGTGAGGCACCAGCGAAGGCCATCGCAGCGACGGAGAGCATGAATGCCCCTCTTTCTTCCCCGATGGTAAGAGCCGGTATGTTCTCCGAACTGACGACGCGCCTGCGACCTATGCCAAACGATCCCGACAACACGGCACCACCACTCGGCGGGGTAGCGGCGCTCTTTTCCCCAGGCGTCATTGCCGCAGCTGTTTGGGCGAGGGGAGAGCACCGGTGACGGAGAATGGCGTCAGTACTGCCCACTTGCGTAACTTGGCCAACGGCATTATAGAGCCCCGGTCCGGGCATCATAGTCGACTGTGTCGCAGCGGTGGGAGAGTTGTCGCTTTCGGTACCAACATCACTGCCAGAGCTTGTGATTGCAACTCGCTGCTGCTGCTGCTGCTGCTGTTGCTGCTGCAGAGCCCATTTAACCGCCATCCCCTCACCATGCTCAGATGTGAGTGGCATGCAGAGGTCGTAGTAGCTAGAGCAGATACAGCGCACGTACGCCACGGCAACGCTGTCGGGACCAAAGCGCTGCGCAAAGTACGTGTGCAACGTCGTCGCGAACGCAGTCGTCGACGGTGGGTGGTGCCACGCAGCCGACACAAGCAAGCACCCCAGAAGCTGTACTTCCCCCTCGGTTTCCCAGGAGGTGTGCACCGCGTCGAACGGAAAGTAGCGCCGCACCGTCACCGCACGGTCGGCGCTTTGAACCCACATGCGACTGAGAGCAGCGTTGTTGAACCACAGCGCCTCGCTTGCCGATCGCGGCACTGCGTAAAAGGCGGTCAGCGAGGGGAAGACACCAGCACTGCAGCCACTGATGTTCGCCGAGCCGCTATCCTCCTCGTGCTGCCGAGCTCGCTGCACATGTAGCTGCTCTCGCACCTCGCGTAACTTCACCTCCAGCTGCGCGCGCGCCGGCGCAGCTAGCGAACAAACCCCGCCATCCGGACAGGCAGCAGTGCCGCTCGTTAAATCGGGCAGCCCGGACAGGCCGCTGCTGCCATCGGTTTGCGACAGCAGCGACGCGGAGTGCCGGCCCATGGCGCCCCATAACCGCAGCAGCGCCTCCTCGTGGACGGCGCTCAGTGACTCCAGGCGTGCGAGCAAGTTTTTGACGAGCTTCATGGAGATGGTGGAGAGGTTACTGTGCACCATATATTCGAGCAGCGGTGTGCAGACACACGCGTTCACGAAGGAGATCAGCTCCTCGTGCGGGTCCGCCATAAGATCAAAAACACCCGACCTCGGGGTGATACCCGTGGCTGGCCAAAAGCTGTGCAACGGGGAGAACGTCGATGCAGCGAGCGTGGCGCTGTGCTCAGCGTCTAAGCCGCTGCACTGCCCTGTGCGGCTATCCGTTGGAGCGGCTGTTGCCGTCGGCGCTGCGGTGTGCCGCACCGCGTCGCGGCGCGGCACGTGCGACGACTTCAGGCACTCCGACAAACTCAGCGCCACAAGCCGTTTCGCCAGCGGTGGCACAAGTGGCTGTAACGATGTGAGGCACAGGGTCAAGGCTCGATAGACGAGCTTCAGCTGCTGACCCCACGGTGCCGACTCGTCACCGTTAACGGCTACCGCGTTGTGCAGCAATGGCGGTGGTGTGAGCGGCCTCTTCAGTGGGCTGGTACTATCGTTTGCATCAGTAGCGACGCTCCCATGTCGCACAGGGTTCGTACAGCTCGCCGACGCCGAGAAGTTCTGCGATGGGTTGGCCAGAGCTGCTGGGGCCTCTGCCCCACCCTCTGTAGGAGTAACAGCGGCTCCGGCGGCTGCGCTGCTTCCCATAGCACCATTCAATG
Organism: Leishmania panamensis; assembly: GCF_000755165.1. Classification (NCBI taxonomy): domain Eukaryota; phylum Euglenozoa; class Kinetoplastea; order Trypanosomatida; family Trypanosomatidae; genus Leishmania; species Leishmania panamensis. The sequence goes on along the minus strand of NC_025862.1, from coordinate 425,950 downwards.
CATTAGCGGCAGCCGGCGCATTGTCTGGAGGCCCCTCATGGGCGTGGCGGTGCGTCACCACCAGCGTGTCGTACTGAATCAGCGCCTCTAGCAGCGATGGGATCCACACGTCGCAGTCATCGCGCAGCAAGTCCGGCACTGCCCAACACAGGGCATCAAGCACCTCACAGCACTGTACAAGGCCGCGCGGCGACATCGTCTTCCAGCTGCGGCGTAGAAACACATTCAGCAGCGGGTACATCGGACCAATGCGGCGGCCGGCGACAAGGACCAGGTCGAACAGGCTCCGCAAGAAGAGCAGCCGTATCGCCTCCGAGGAGTCGCTGATCTGCGCTGCCTCCGTGAGCCACACTGCCGTCGCCGCACCCTCCCCGCGGTCCGTTGCGGTGGCGATGCTCGAATGAGGTTTGTGCGCCGGCACGCTATACGCTGTCTCGATGTCGCGCGACCGCGTCTGCTGCTTCTCGAGGAGGTCGATTACAAGCGTCAGCACCGTCGGCAGGTAGAGCTCGAGATGGTGAATGGCCACGGTGTTTGTCAAGATATTCATGATGGTGGCCAGACACGCGCACAGGCCTCCTTGTGTCTGGCTCATCGTCCCATTCACGTATGCAGAGACAGTGCACAGTAGCGCCCGCAGAACCGCGTCGCACCACACCTGCGCCGTGAACGGTGCAAAACGGTCGGCCTTCTGCAGCTGCGCGAGCGCCTCGGCAGCGCTGTCGGCCCTCTCGTCTCTGTCGAGCCACTGTGAGCGGGCGGCTCGGCCACAACCCAGCACACCAGTCGACGAGGAGAGTGGGGGTAAGGCGTAACGGTTCTGCGGTCGTCGCAGTAGCGCTGGTGCGCGCGGCGCCGCATCCGCGTCCCAGGGCTCGATGCCGCTGATTGTGCCTAGAAGCTGCAGCACAGCCATGGTGAACTCCTTCATAACAGATGGCTTGCGATACAGCAGCGAGTGCAGGTACTCCACCACCTTCGGTAGGATTTGTGACGAGCAGCGCGCTGAGCCGGTGAACTGCTGCAGCAGGCTCTGCAGTGCTGCCACCGTCGCCAGCAGCCGTGCGGAGTCGCCGTCGCTGTCGATCAGCTGCTGCGCAACGAGGTCGAAAAAGGGAGCAAAGAGCGCTGACTGCTCCTCGGTGCTGTCCTCACGCAAGGCGACGAGGAAATGCAACGCCCGCAACACCGATCCGCGCGGTGACGACGCACTGCGCAGCACCGACGACACGATCGACAGCAGCTGCGGCAAGTAGAGATGCGTTGACTGCTTCATCCGGGAGGAAACCTGAGATAACACGAAGAGCGCGTCCTCATGGATGGACCCGGATGGGGTTGTCTGCAGGGGCGCCACGGCTGGCTTTGCACGCGTGGAAGGAGCTGCCAACCGCGCAATGCTACTCGTCAAGTCATCGGTGTATTGGATCAGCACCTGGCGAAGGCGGGGAAAGATAGAGGGCGGGTTCAGCGGCGCCAGGGCGCAGAGCAGCTGGGCCGCTTTGCTTCGATTGGGCATGTAGCCATCCCACAGCACAACGAACAGCTGATGCACGAAGGGCTCGTGGGGATAGAGGAGAGGATAAGTCTCCGGCGAGAGACTCTCAAGGGCACACTTCCGGATGAGCGGCTCCGGATCGCACACAGCGAGCTCCACCAAGTGGTGCACCACCTCTCGCAGAGCGTTCACGTGTGTGCGTCCATGATGCTGCACAGTGCCCATCGGCATCGTTAGCGCTCGCGTTGTGGTAATGGGGGCTGCCACCGCCGCCGCTCCCTCGCCCAACGTCGACGGGCTGCCACTCCAAAGGCCCGCTGCTGTCTGAGGAGGCAGCGCATGATAGGGCTTGCAGGCCTGTCCTGTCTGTGTCACAGCCGGCGCGCTAAGGGTTGTGAGACACTGCAGCGCGGCTGCCCCGTGTACACAACCTCTGGCGACGCCCCCACCGCTTGCGGTAGTGCGCGGGTCACGTACTGCAGCACGGGTGACGGCAGCCGACACGCTTCCGCGGTACGACGTCAGTGCTGTCGACGGAGCTGCAGCAGTATCGCCCGCGCTGACGGCCGGCGTGGCGGCGTGGTGATGCAGCACTGCCTGGTTTGGCGAGCGCCAGCAGTCCGACAGCAACCAGCGCATGCAGCACTGCATACACGCCAGCCGCAGCTGCGCATCTGGGTGCCGCAGGTACGGAAGGCACACCTCCAGGAAGAAGAGGGTGGTGCCCTCCCAGCTGCTGGAGAAAAGACTCATCGCACGGAAGCAGTGGTACTTGATGAGGCGCGTCTGCACTGCCTGCCGGCGCCGTGCAGCTCGCACCGACGCCGCAGGGAGGCGCAGTTGCCCTACATTCGTTGAAGAGAAAGGGAAGAAGAGCTGGAAGTTCATCGGACTCCTCCACATCGGATGGGCCGCTCCCCCAGCGGCGCGACGCGAGGAGAGGCAGGGTAGCAATCCTTGAGAAGCTGCTGCTGCTGCAGATACTGGGAGAGATGTAGGCGACTGTGCTGCACCCCGAGTCGCCTCAGCTGGCTTGCTCGTAACGACCCCCTCCTCGCGAGTCCCTCGCTGGACCTCTTCGGGCTGAGCTTGCGGTGGTCCTCGACGAGAGTAATGAGCCTGCCTTACACCACCCGCCTCTGTCTCCCGCGACGCCGTTCTCGCCGTGGCGTTGTCGGCACCGTCGTTGTCTCCGTCACTGAGCCCGTCGTCTGGGGCTGTCAGCACGACGGCCATGGCCCGCGCCAGCTCGGACTGGCACACGCGGGAGAGGGGCGGGTACACGGCACAGATGCACAATGCTGTAGTGACGGATGCCATCGAGAAGGGTCGTCGCAGTCCCAGCTGCGCCAGCCGCAACACCAGTGGGTAGCACCGCCGTGCACACGCATCATCGGGCATGTTGTGCGAAAGGAGAACTAGCGCCGGCATTGCGAGGCGCTGATACATGGATCGGGCGGTGATCAGACGCATTCGCCGGATAATGGCCTCGTCCTCCACAGCAGCGGTAGCGACAGGAGATAAGGGCAGCGAACTAGACCGCTGGCGCTGCGGTACCAGGGACTGCACTGCAGCCGCTCGGGCACCGCCGTTGAAGTACGCTCCCACCGCTGCGGAGGAGAGGGGCATGGAAAGCCACAGCTGAGGATCCTCGACGGCGGAGTTGTGCAGCAGCAATGTACGGTGGAGTAATGGGTAAAGCCTCTGGCGTACGATACGCTCGTACACAGCAGGATAGCGCCCCGCCACGGTGGTTGTAAAAAGAACTGCGTTCAGCAACTCTGTTCCGTCCATGCGGGCGCTATCCTCTGCCTGCCATGCCGAAAAAGGTGGGGCACATGGCGTTAAGGGAGTAGTTGTGGTGGCTACAGCAGCAGTGGTAGCAGTTGACGCTGCCACCTGCGGCGATGCTGCCGGTAACTCAGGGCCATGGAGAGAGCCGCCGATGTGTAATGAACGTGGGGCAACGTCACACTTGAGCGATGCTGAGGAAGAGGGCGGAGGGGTGCCTAAGTTTGCGTTCGATGTCGCTTCTGTAGGTGCGCCGCCATGACTATTGGCCCCGAGGCGGTAGCTGCCATCAAGTAATTCCTGCGACAAGGACTTTACTGCTTGGATGGCACGGTTCACGAGCACTTGCGTCGCCACCGTCACAACGCTGGCGGAGAGCGCGCCCACGTAGTACTGCGATAGGAGTGGCACCACGCTGGTGAGGAGGACTTCTGCTTCCTTGCTTACTGCCACGGAGCCTGTGTGCCTCGTTGCCCCCCTCGCACCGTCTGGTGTCGACGACAGTACGGTAGAGCCTGCGGCGTCCCAGCATGGACGCACACAGCGCTCCAACACTCGTGCCGCGACCCAAGAGGGCAAGAAAAAATCGAGAGACGGCGTCTGCGCGGCTGCTCCTTCCGCGTACAGCTGAACATTCGCCGTACCAGAAGATACAGCAGGCGTCGGTGCTGCCATCGGGACCAGCGGCGTATTGTCACAACCGCGCGCGCCCACCAGTGGGTCCGAACGGTCAGTGGCGCTAATGTCTGCCACGGCTGTAGGGGAAACACGCGGCCTGCACGACTCCGTTGTCGGCGTCGGCATGGTAGCGGGGAGTCCGCTCTGGCGTCTTGATGCCGTCGCTGACGCCGCAAGGCTGGCTGCGCCTTGCATGCCTCCGCCCATCCAGCGACTGTCATGAAAGAAGACGGAGTCCGGTGTTGGTGCTGCGGTGGATGCAGCCCGTGACACCCCTGGTGGTGTCACACCACCCGCACTCGTGTGGTCGCCATCGCTGCCACCCGCTGCAGCTGTGGCTGATGGAGCATGTCCCACATAGAGTGACGGCCCTGCTCTTGGCCCCAGTAGCGGCGACACCGCAAGCAGTGTCGTCGTGTCGGTAACCAGAGCGGGAGTGGCAGTCGAAACCTCACCCCCTGCCGCCCTCGTCGCGGTACCTGAGGCCACCGAGAGAGAGGGCGCCACGCCCGCCACAGGAGGTACGAAGACGTTTGTCGCAGCGCTCTCCACACTCTGCCACTCGGGGTCCGCATCGGTGGCGGTTGATGCCAGCAGCATTCCTCGGCGCCGCGGCGCCCCGGTGCGGGTAGCGAGAGCAGCCATCGTCGCTGACAACATCGATACCGACTTGTCCAGATCACCTGTAGAGGCCCCAATGGCTCCACTGGCGGCGCTGACACCACATGGCATCGCTGCCGAGCCACCAGCCACTGGTGGCAGGTGCGGCAGCGAGGCTGGCTCGGCAAGAGAGTCTCGACGACTCGCCTGGACGCCAGAGTCCGCAACCGTAACGAGGCTATCCAGCGTCAAGAGTGGAAGAACAACACCCTCGGTGAATGGGTCAGCGTCGCCCAGTCCGATTCCACACGACGCGAGGTCAAAGTGGCGCGGTATGGGTGCCACGCCGGATGGGAGGGTGGAGGCCTCGGCGGGGTTGGAGCTAAGTGAGGCCTCAGTCACCGTAGTCGTTGCGTTCGACTGCCGCAATGCGTGGCTCCCCACTTGGTCAGAAGTCGTTTCCTCTGAGAAACCTGCAATACGCCACGCACACAGAAATGCGCCCAGAGTGAGCGTTGACGCCGCCACAGTGGCCTCTAACGTCTGGGGCCGGCCAGCAGCACGGAGAGCGCGGGCCAGCGGTAATGTCCAGAGCGCGTCCCGGCTGAGTATCGCGCCATCGAGGGAAACGTCGTCCCACAGCACGTCGCTGAACGCTGACGGCGACTCCAGCCCCAGCGTCGTGGCCGCCGCAGCTGCAGCGCTGAAGTTGCGTCGCTGGTGTCGACGCTGCGCCCACGACGCCGGATGTAGCAGTGGTGAGCTGGTTGCACTGGGCTGTCTAAGTGCGTGCAACGGTGACGACATGGTAGCACAACCTCCGCCAGCGGTAGCGATCGTGACGGCGGCCTGGAGAGCAATCTGGGAAGAGGGTGAGCTGCTGCTCTGCGCGAGCCCGTGACCGCCAGCAGCTGTCGAGGCTGTTGAGAGCTGCACATGCTGCGACCCACTGCCCATCAAGCGCACAGCCGCCTCCGCGTGCTCTACCGAGTCAGTTTCCATCGACTCACAGAAAAGGTCGTCGACCACTTCAATCAGCAGAGGCGGCGACGGGCGGCTGTGCGCGGCTAGGGGACGCCCTGACGCCGTCCCTCCAGGGAGATCCGAAGCGGGCGGCGCAAACGGCCCCCCCGACGCACCACCGAGTCCATTGCATGTCGCCCCAGCAGCCTCAACCGCGTCGCGGCGGCCGTCGACAGTCGCAATAGTGGCAAGCGCTGGTGACAGCGACGTCACCAATGTTGAATGGGCGAGGCGCCGTGCAGCACGCTTCACAGAGCTCCACATCGACTTTGCGGTGGTGCGGTAGGAGAACGTTGGCGTCTGTACAGCCGGTGATGCGGATGTGGTAGCTACCGTTCGCAGCGCCGATAGGCTGGTCTCGGTTGGGTCGACAGAGACACAAGCAGTCGTCGCCACCGAGGCCGCACCAGCTCCAGGCAAGTGATGCGGCGGCTGTAGTGTCGCCGTGGTGTTGAGATTGAGAAGGCTGCTACTGCTGTTGTTGCTCACCTTAGCACCAGAATGGTGGCTCACCTCCGGCGAAACAGCGGCTTCACCGGGCCACACGGGGATTAGCGGAGAGAGACAAAGTTGCGGTTGCGGCTGCGGGCCTGCGAAAAAGATGTTCACAGCGTTGGCAATGACGTTCTGCACGAGCAGCACCATGTGCAGCTCCAGGGCGACTGTGAAGAGGTCTTGCATGGCGTTAGCGGCGAGGTCGCGCAACACTCGTCGTGGTGGCAGAACGGTGTCGTCAATAGTGTAAAATTCCATCAAAATCAGCCAAACTGCGAGCAGGAAGGTGGGCAAGCGGCCTTGCAGAAGAGACCTGTGCTGCAGCAGCACCGCCGCCGTGAGATTGTACAGAGTACTGTTTTCCATAGCCAGCGCCAACACCGCTCGCAGCATGAGCAGCCCTGAGACGTACTCGGCGTACGTGCGCCCATAACAGAGGTACGTCTCTATCAGCGCCAGAAGCTCGTGTGTCATGTGCGTATAGTCCGCTGCCCCTGCGCCGACACTCGGTCGGTACAGGGAGCGCCATGCCTCCATCGCCAGCATGACGATGCTAAAGCGCGGGGACGGAAGGAAGAGGCGAATCTGGTTGAAGAGTGCTAGTACACGGTCACTGTCCGTCATGCCAGGGAAGCGGTAGGGGGCGGTGGCCATGATATAGTGCAGCGCCACATCCCGCTCCCCACGCGCAATGAAGGCTTGAATGGTATGCTGGACGTGATGCAGCAGTGCCGCCCTGGAAACAAGCCCTGTCCCTGCGGCTGCGTCGTACACCGTGGCCGATGTGGTGGTCACCGCAGACGTCGGTGACGACGACGGCAGTGAGGGGACCGGCAGCCCCGCTGCAGCGGCGTCTCGTGCCGTGGGGATTGTGGTGGCCGACCCAGGAAACGCCATCGCTGCTGCCGCTCGCTCTTCCATAGCGCGTAAGGGAAGCGAAGGAAACACCGTCGTATCGGGGCGCATGCTTCCACCGCTGCTTAACCAGCCGGGGCTCACAGCCGGAGTTGTCGACGTCGATGTTGCACCGATGCTCCCAGAGAGGTTCATAGTGGTTGGCCATCCACCGCCACGACCCCCAGTGCCGTAGTAGCCCATGCCAATGAAGGTGACGGGGTCATGATAGCCCTCCGCGACGTGGCCCGTGGCGCCTGGCGAAGACCCTTCGGTGCGCCGGCTGCGAGGGTGGCTCACGCTCGCAGTGCCTCCGCCGCCGATGCTTGTCGCTGCTGCAATATTGGCAGCCCCATCGCTAGCGCTGACCACGTCGGTGCTGCCCTGCCGCTGGTCACGCTGCTGTTGCTGCTGAAGCACCTCGGCCGAAATTGCGTCAAGACCGGCGCGGTACCGCACCGGCAGCTGCTCATAAAACCGCTGCGCACAGTGCACAGGCAGAGTGCGGTAGTTGGCGAACACGTTGTGGCGCACGGCGAGACAGAAACCCCTCAAGTCGATCGGCGGCGGCGCGGAGGTCACCGCGGCCTCAGCGGTGCTGGCAGCGTGCCCCTCTGGCCCATCCTCCATCCCTTGCGACGCCGCAGCCGTGGCCGAGGCAGAGCCGCCTGGCCCTGCTGCGTCAAGAGAGCTGCGCAACGGGCCGCTACGCTGCTGCGCAGCGGACTGATGAGTCATTGCTGCATCACTGCTGCCGGTGCAGCTCAAGTACACTCCACCGCCGCCGGCGTCACACAGAGGTGTCGTCAAAGTCGTCAGATATAACGAGGAGGCCGTTGCCGCTGTTGAGGAGGTGGGCGAGCCTGTGTCAATGTTGCCTGGGTTCGCCGATCTCATCGCCGCTGCTGCGGTCTCCTTGTCACCGCCTGAGTGGAGATGCGAACCATGAGGAACGGCACGAGAGCAGTCACGGCCCTGCGCAGATATCCCAACGTCGCTGCCGGCCACCGCGCCTACCATCGCACATCCCGTGACAGCGCCTGCAAACACAGGCGTGGAAGTGTACGCACGGTGGCGGCACATCGGGCTCTGCGCGCCACTGCTCGACCTCATAAGCACATGAAGGGACCTACTTTGGTGAGCGCTAAGCACGTAGTCGCGCTGAAGGATCACCGCACGACTCAGCCCGTTGGAAGGCCCCGACAGGTCCCCTGCCAAAGTGTGCTCGAAAGCCTCCACAGCAGATGCGACCTCGTCAAGACGACGGCGGTCCAGCAGCCCAGCAACATAGCGCAACATCTCTTCATCCTCCAAGAAGTGCATCAACGGCGACACTAGAAGGTCACCGTCTGCCTCGGTTACTAGCGTGGTGGCGAAATCAGCGTGGGCGGAGTGCAGACCCCCTCCCGCACCGACAACATCCTCACCGTCCAGCACGCTCCCTCCAGCCGGGACGCCGCCGCCACTGCGATCGTGTCTCATGGAGGTCTCAGTAGAGCCCCCGCGGGCTAAAGAGAAAGGCCCCCCCACCGGTGACATGGATCCAGCAGTGCCGCACGGGGCGCTGCGGTGGCCCGCGGCACTGACACGCAGGGAAGTGTGATGCGATCCAACCATGGTCGCCCCCCCGCTTGCTGCTTCTCTCTCAGCCACTCCACCTCTCGTGCTCATAAGCCAGGGGCGCGCTTCAGTACTCCACGTTGGCAACGACGGCAATGCAGCCTCGGCACCAAAGGCCTCTGCACCGACCCCCGCGCTCGGCAGCGCTGGTGATGATGGGGAGCCCAAGGTGGTGTCTTCCAGCGCTCGCCTCGCCCTTGCGAGGGCAGCCCAACTTCGAGGCCCACCGCTGCTGCTGCTAGGTGAGACCGAAAAGGTAGACCATCGCGACGCCATTGGCGACGTAGGTGAGCCAGGCGACAGAGGCGGCGTCAAGGTGATGGTGGAAGAGCATGAAGAGAAGCGCCGCCCAGTTGTAGCCGCAGGGTAAAGGTGCCCTCCTTCGCCGGCTCCACCACCGCAACGTATGGTTGCCATCAGCCTGGACCCATCCAGTGGGCCGCCAGTGCTTCTATGGACACATGCGGCCTCTGCGGCAAGCGCAGTGGAGCTTGCCAGCTCCTGTGCTGGCCGTATGGTGCCATACGTCGACTCATCCTGCACGGCTGGGAGGTTGAAGAAGTGAGTCGTAATGTGCGCAAGGCGCGACGTCATAATGCTGAGAAAGAGATAGATGGCGGTGCTGAGGAGAGTATCCTACTGGGGATCACCATATGCGAGAGCCACAGCACCGTGAAAAGCGTCGCGCACGCACGCACTTCGCAGTAACCACAGGAGAAGGCGAAGAAAAAAAAACGACGAGGACGGGGGGTGCGATTAAATCAAAGGGTCGCCTGCCGAGCACCGAGAGACAAAAAGAGGGGAGGAAACGGAGAAAAGAAAAGAGAAATGCTGCCAACGGCAACACTGGTGACACGCGTCAGCCTGTGCACCACCGGATGCCCCCGTAAGGATGCGAGGCTCAGCGAAACAACAAAACAGACAAAAACAAACCCAAAAAAAGGGGGGTGTCGGGAGGACTCACAAGACCGGGGCGAAGGGGGGCGAACAGAGAAAAGGGAAGAACAAAAAAAGCGAAAGGGAAAGAGGCCACACACACACCACGTCACGAGCAGCAGCAGCAGCAGCAGCAGCAGCAGCAAACCAGAGAGAGAGAGAGACGCGCAGTGCGTCGTAGCGAGCAGTCGATACAACACACGGGCAGAGGTACTCACAAGAGTGATGAACATAATACGATATCGTTATGTGGATAAGACCCGTGCTCTGCCAGTGGAGCAGGTGAGTTTCTGTCAAGAGAGCGTAACCCTATAGGGTTGTGTGAGGAGTGTATGCCCTGTGCGACTGCCTGTTACCACTAGCGGTTTTTCTTCTATATCCATGGGCCGGTGCGTGCGATCGTCTTAGGGTGGCGAGACTCACTGACACCATCACAGACACGCGTACAAAAACAAAAAAATTCTCGAGAACTCAAACGCAGCGAGAAAGAGGGGATGATGGCAATGAAGTGGCTAATGCAGTGACGCTACAAGATGTGGAGCAAGGGAGAGGGGGAGGGGGGGCCTGTGTTGGAGAGTAAACGGGCTAACGCAAGAAGAGTTTACTCACTGAAAGCACAGATGCGACGCACTGTTATGGTCGGGATGAGAGTGCAGGCGTGCGTGTAGAGGAGAGCCGCGCCGGAGTAAGCGCCGAGGAGAACAGGGAGGAAGACAGCAACGAAAGAAAAAATGAGAGTCGAGAGAGTGAGGACATAGCAGGGATCCTTTGGAGAAGGGAATGTGGTGTAGCAGGCGCAGCAGCGCTCGTCTTTCGTGTTTCGCTCTTTTTCTGCGCCCTCCATCATCACACACTCTCCCACACACACACACACAAGAAGAGCGGTATTCTGTGTAGAAGCGACGCGTCAGGAGAATCGAGCGGAGTGAGGGAGGGAGATGGGGCCATCATTACCATCAGCACTGCAGTATTGATCGTGCTCCTGGAACTGCACAAGTCTGAGTGTCATCGCCTTAGTAAGAGAAGGCAAGGGTCCGCCGCCGCCCCCCCCCCTGCCGGAGTCGCGTTTCGGTTTCGGTCCTGGAAGTAGGGGAGGCGTGATGCAGCTGTCCGCGCACGCATTGCTCTGTGCGTGAATGGTTGTGTGAGAGCGATGATGCGGAGGATAAAAGGAGTAGGCGGGGAGTTGTGCAAGAGAGGGAAAGAGACAGACGAGCAAACACTGAATTGGCCAGAGGCTCTCTTATGCACCTCCGCCTACATTCGTCCTCTTTCTGTACGGTCCGCCTTTACTTCGCCGTCACTGGCCACGGGAGGTTCATGCTCGACTGGATCTTGGCGATAGAGAGCCCCTGCGACTCCACGTACTCCTCCAACGCACTCGCCTCATCCGCGTAGCGCGCCACGGCCTCGCAGGTATGCTGGAACTTCAGTGAGTCGACAGCAACAAGGAAGGCGTTGTGCCGTGCACACACGAGCACCGCGCAGAGTGCACCAATGGTGAAGTACTTGCCAAAGGCGGCTACTCGGACCCCGCTCATGCTGCCTACCCCCACGTCCCTATAGAGTTGATGTCCCTACGCCCGTGCACACTGGCTGTGCTATTTCTTGCACGTGTCTTCTGAGGTATGGCCGGTGATGTGTTTGGGATGTCGTCGTGTAGGCGTCCGTAGACGCAGCACAGAGCGAAAAGGGGAGGGGCGTTACGCTTGAAGTTTTTTTTTTTTGGGGGGGGGGGGGGAGCCGCTGCAGCCAAAGCGATGTGGGAGAAGGAAGGCAGCAAGAGCAAACGAAGAGCTGAAGAATCGTGAGAGGAGCACCAACTACCGCATCAGAGGCGCGCGCCTGAGCGTGGATATGTATCCCTTGCTTACTCGCGGATTGCCGCTGGTAAGCACCGTACAACCCTCACACCGAAGCATGCCGTTAACCCTAGAGCGGGGGACAGAAAAGCAAATGGGGCGGGGCGGGGTAGCAAGAGAATGGGTTATGCCTGGTTCGGCCCATATTACCCGTGTATGGGTGTGCGTGCACATCTGCCGCTCCACCCTGAGTCATGTAACCCAGCGTGTGGAACGAGAACCGACGGCGCAGCTTACACCCTCTCCCTCTTACTATCCCGCCCCGCCTCGCGCACAACCATGCACAAGTGGTGCATTGATGCACCTCCCCCCTCTCCCTACATCTGTGCCCCCCATCTCCCCTTGTCCGTCGTAAGGAGAAGAGAGAGTAGGCACAAGAGCAGTGCCGTCACACAGACAGAGCACATGTGGGGAGACAAACACACAGTCTCTTGCGCACCAGTGGTGAAATGAAGGGAGGAAGAGGGTGCCCCCTCCTTCCTTCTCCCTCCCTCCCTCCTGCGCTCGCTCGCATCATTGCACAAAGACTCACTTTGGGGTTGATCGTGTGGTTAGTCTTACTTTAAAGAGGAGCCAACAACATCAACGAAAAACAACAACCGCCCAAATCGAGCAGCCCAGTACACCTCCTCCTCCGCCTCCGCTTCCTCATTCGGCACACACACACACACACGTCTGAGATACGTCCGACTAGCACATGGCGGAGGCGACAATAAAGGGGAGGCAAATGAATAAAGGAGTGAGCGAGCGAACGACTCACGTGAAGACGGATGTGACGAGTCGAGATGGACAAACGGCGCACATATGACAAACACACACGCGCACACCTCCCCTCCCCTCCCCTCACACAGGGAGAGAGAAAGAGATGAGGGGTGCGTATGGAAGCGGGGGGAGAGCCTCTGACACACGCACTCACGGCGCTCAGGCCCTTACCCGAACACGCTCCACCTTGCCGCTACACAGTGGAGATCTCCTTCCTCCGGCGGAACGTGAAGGTCAGCGCGCTTGGAAGGCCAGGCCGCTCCACCGTGGCGCAGTAATCCTTCAGCTCCTCACTATTCTCGCAAACCGCAGAGAAGGCTCGGAGCGAGGCTGCCACCACGTGCGCTGTCTTCTCCAGCCCCTCCGCATTGCGCCGAATAGCGGCCTTGCGCACGTCGTCGATGGCGCTGCTCGACATAAGGGCCTTCAGCTTCTCGGCTGCGTTGCTGGCCACCTCAGCCGCCTTTTTAGCGTACATTGGGATCTGGCGCACGTCGTCGAGCGACGGCCTCGCGCTCATGCACCGCTCATACGAGCGCAGTGGCGGGTTGCGCAGCTGGCCGTAGCAGAGGAGTAGGCGGTGGTTGAAGGCGTTCTCGACGCTGATAAGGGACCCCTTCGGTGCGCTGATGAGGTCAATGAGGTTCTTTCTCTCCATAAGACAGGCGGAAAGATAGGTGGCATCGGAAAGGGAGCAGCGCGCGTCGAGCACACCGTCGTGGGCGAGGTCCATCTGCCCAGTCGTCCGTGTGGTGAGGGCGAGGTTGTGGATCGGAATGTGAGTGCGCTTATTGATGAGCGTCGCGGGAATGAAATGCGTGCTTTGCAGGCACAGAGTCGTCAGGTTCTCCTTCTGGGCCCTCTGCGCGAAGTTGATGTACCACATGGCCGGCACGAGCTCTCCCTGCGTCAGCAAGTCGAGCTCCACCTCGAAGCTCATAATGATTTCCATCGCGCGCAGTACATAGTCGTTTGAGAAGAGAGTCAGCACCGTGCTGCACCGGATGCACTCCGCCTCCAGCTCTTTCGCCACGCCAGGCAGGTTGGCGAGGAAGACGGAGAGGTCGGTCGTGTACGACATCTCCTGGAAGCGGATGAAATCCGCCATCGTGTTGATCATGCGCCGGTGCGCCAGCCCGCGGTTGCACAGCATCGTCTCCAGGAAGACCAGATACAGCTTGCACACCTCCGTGGTCCAGCGCCGCACCGAGTCGACCGTCTGCTGGCGCAGGAACATCCGCTGCTCCGGCGTCACTTTCAGGCGGTTCATCGTGCACTTCACACGATACTCAACGACGCCGTCAATCATGGCCTCATCGGCCTCAAATATCCTTTGATAAAGTGGGGCGCCGTACCTCTTCGCCAGTGTCTCCAGCATGCGGCGGTGCAGCGGGGCGCCGTGAAGGAACGACTCGTTAGGGTCACGGCTGAACAGAACGATGGCGCACAGTGAGCGCACCGGCAGGAGCGGCTGCAGTGCACCAAAGTTCTCGATAAAGTCCGCAATGCAGGCAAGTGACTCGATGTTCACAAGCGTCTTGAACGACATCAGCTGCTGCAGCAGGCACTTGTAGGCAGACATGGCATCAGCAAAGGACGTCGCGGGCAACGCTTTGGTCGGCGTGATGACGCTGACCCAGAAGGCGATCTCCTTCCCGCGCAACAGCTTCGTCTCCGGTGCCGGCTCGCTGGAACGGGTGTACTGGTCGCTCTTCAGCAGATCAAGGGCCTCCTGGCAGATGTCGCACGCTGCCTCAATATCCGACCTCTTCTTCGACTCCAGCAGCAGCGAGAGGGCCGCGAGAAAGTGCTTGCGGAAGCGCAACCGGGCAGCCACAGCGGGGCTCGAAGACTTTGCCGCGGCTGTCTCCAGCTCCGCCAAAATCTCGTCCACGCTGCAGTCGGGCTGACGGTCCAGCTCCGGAGGCACCAGCATGAACTCCTCTTCGCTGCGGTTCGTCGTGGAGAAGACGGCGCGCAGCACGCAGTCGAGGGAGCGCAGCACGCCGCGGCAGTAAGCGTATAGAGTACCGTTCTGCACCTTGAGCAGATCCATGCGCAGGAAGTAGGGGAAGTCTAGGTAGCTCTGGGTGAGCGAGTACCCCTTCAGGTACGTCAGCTCTTTGACATGGATGTAGTCCATTACATCAAGCAGCGCCGCCTCCGTAGACACGGTCGCCGCCGAGGGCAACTCTTGCGTCTTCAGAAGGTGAGAGAGGGAGTAGATCGTCTCGGAGCCAAACCCCGAGTCCGTTTTGGGGTCCATAATCTCTGGGGCGGACAGGATGACCTCCTTGTCCACACCGGCAAGGCAGCGACAGCTCCAAGTCGACTCCCCCTTCAGGCAGTCCTGGAAGGCGGTCAGGACATCCTCCCAGGTGTCGTCGAGGTCGCACAGCGGCTTCGGCGGCGGCTGCATGGTGACCATGGAAGAAGGCGGAAACGAGGGAGGGAGAAGAAGAGAAGGCAGACCTGATGTATGGATCGCGCAGCGATTTGTTTGCACGTTACTTGCTTACCCCTGCGTGTGCTTGAGGCTATCGCCCTGTTGTGTTCCTTTTCGTTCTTCCGTAGTGTAGACTACAGGGCCCCTTGGAGCGCACAGTGGTAGGGGGGACAGCGGGTGTGGGAGAGGGGTGAAAACAATCGAGAGGGGGTGTGACATCCGCATGAGCGAGGCCCAACGCCAGAAAAAGGAAAAAGGGGGAGAAAAGGGAGTGGAGATGCGGAAGGGGATCGATGAAGAATCGTGCGTGTATGAGGAGGGATTCCACACAGAGAGACATTATAACAGCAAGTTACACAGACAACCAGACAGAGACACACGAGAACGCACTAAACTGCAAAGAATGATGTGTGCACACAGGAAGTGCACACATCATTCTTTCCCATAACTCCACGATGAAGGGGAGCACACCTCACACCCTGTCATCCAGGGTACAGTACTCCACTGTGTGAAGAGGGCATGCTGCTCCCCTATCCTTGCCAACGCCGAACCACCTCAGATGATGGCAGGGTCAAGCACCTACGATGTAGAGAGGTCAGAGCAATGTATCGCTGCGGATGTCAGCGGTCAGTGCCTGGGTGGCGCTGTGTTGGAGTGGCCTGCGTAAGTGAGCCCGTTTGTCACACCCATACGATGGGCAGAGTATCAGCGTGGCTCGAGTGTGCCTCACTGGGCCCTCGCTGCGTACTGGCGTGGGGAGCCTGAGTGCCACCCCGAGGGGTACAACAGGTGGCAACCGGCACGGCAAGAGTGACTGTGAGGTGGCCTGCGAGGCGGGAAGTAAGCGAGCGGTCGTGCAGAAGAGTCGCCTCCGACACCTACGGACATGCCAACAGTCGCATCTGCAATGCTCGACGGTGAAGAATGACCTGACGTGGTGCAGAGAGCGGTGAACAGAGGCAGCTGTTGTTACTGTCTGTGGGGCATTGTCGGAGAGGTGCGTGGCAGTGCACCGCTCAGCAACGGCACACTGCCGCGACTCCGGCTGCCGGGGGAAGTGACACGAGAGAGACGTGCGCTCCCAAGAAGGAATACCGCTGGGACGGCGGCAAACTCGACACGCCGCCGTCGTAGCTGTGAAAATGTGAGAGGCCAGCTGGTCCCCCAGCAGGCGACGCAGTGGCGGCGGCAGTAGGGCCACATCCCGTTGCCGAGAAGGCAGAGCGCACCCGACGATAGGGAGAATGGGGGGCCTACTAAAGGGCGCCTCCGCCAAGTGAGAGGAGCCAATGTCGGAACACTGCGTTCGAGGCGCTTAGGGAGGGCACCGAGTGCCCGAGGATCGTAAGTGGGTGAGAGACGAGTTGCAGAGGTGGTAGATCGGCTCGTCAGTTGAGTCAGCCAGTACTCTTCTACCGGCGTCCACCACTGACGACCGGGCAGCGTCAGCAACCGCAGAGGCGGAAGACGGAGCCAGAGAGTTAGGTGAGGTTGAGAAACGCGAAGCAACGCACGATCGTCAGCGCCCGTGCCTCCGTCGTGGTCGTCTCTGCTGGGTTCACTCGTTTCGCCGAGACTTACGCGGGCTTCAAGGGCAATGCTGTGGTTTCCCTCTTCCAGCCCACTACCAACGCCTTCGAGCAGTCCAGTTCCGCTAGTTCCGGGAGCCGCAGGAGCCCTCTCCCGCTTGGACCAGCGCAACTCACCCGTGCCCAGGGACAGCAACACGACAGACGAGGGCAGTCTCAGCATCAACGGCGGACCTGAGCGACATCCACGTGGTGAGTGATGCGGCACCACGAGGCGCTGCGTGAGTGTCGTGGCGGTGCGGCACCGCTTCTGCACCTGCTCAATGCATAGCACACCGCTGCGCCGGAGACGTCGCCGCTGCCTCAGCTCACGCTACTGTGCTTGCTGCTGTAACACAGGTGGTGGTGATATAGGCGGAGGTGAAGTGTGGAAGAAACTCGCAGGAGGCACAGCGTTGGTTCTGTGGAGCCGAGCGGCCGATGCTGCCGCAGTTGCCTTCGTAGGGGGCAGGGATGGCGCCGCCAGTAACGCTGGCTGCTCGAGCGTCATCAGCTCACCAGAGGTAAGAAGCATCGGTGTCGTGTGGCACCGCAGTAGCCACAGCGTCTTTCTGGGCTCAGCTGCTGCACAAAGACATAAGATCAGGGCCGCGGCGCCGGCATCGTCGGCAATTGCGGTCGAAGAGGGGGGTCCGGCTGACACTAATGTCATGAACACCTCCGAGGAGGCTGCCGGCAGCTTCGTGACCGCCGACGGCAAGCATGTAGAACTGCGCAGTAGAGCAGTAGGTCGCGGTGGTGCCAGCCATGGAAGGTAAGGAGGCGCTTGCAACTGTGGTCACCGTTGTATGAACCCACGAAAGCAAAGCGTGAGAGACGGCCATGGGCGACAGCGATGGCGGCGATGACGACGTTGTGAACGTGAAGTGATGCGCCTATTCATCCGCGGTCGCTACGCCTGCGCAGGAGAGGCAGATGACAGGTGATACCTGCGCTGAGCGATGAATCAGGTGAGGGACAGAGAAGAAAAGGCCTACTGAGCGCAGGGGAGGTGGCCAGAACGACGCGGAAAGAGAAAAGGGGAGAGCGGGACAAGTAGATGGGAGATAAGCGGGGGAGAGAGGAAGACACAAGAACAACGAAACACGATGCAGAGACACATGCAGACATAGTCTTACAGTACAACAGGAAAAAAGTGGTATGAGGTAAGATGAGCTCCACATATGCGCGGGAACACCGCACTTTAAGCACGCACAGAGACCTGGGGAGCACCTACACCAGCGCACAGACACGCAGAGAGAGAGAGAGACAGACGCAGTCGCCTATGCATAACAGCTCGTGGGCTTCGCTCCCCCACCCCCTCTCTCCCTTTACTGACGCTCCCTCATTCCCTCTCTCTCCTTCGCCAACGGTGTGCTTGCTATGTCGCACAACGTCTTCCACAAGGAGAGCGCGTAAACAAGAGGAACAAAGAGCTCAAGAAAGCGGCGAAACGAGCGTGGCAACGCGCAACGGCGTGTGCCGAGGGTGTGGAATGCTTACAAATTTGTGCGTGAAGTCCGTCTGTGCTTTTATGTACGCGAGCGGTAAAGGCCTGTGCCGTGGTCGGCACGCACACACGCACGCACCACCTCCACCCCTGTGGTGAAGCAGCTGTGGAGTGCCTGTCAGCCACAGCAAGGCGAGAAAGACGAAGAGCGAGAGTAGGGAGGAGGGAGGAAGTTGGGGCGAGTAGTCCAAAGCGATAAGAAAAAAAAAGAGTACAATGTGGGATGAGACCCGAGTCGCTATGATAGAGACAAACGCGGAGGCTACAGCGGCGTCGTGCTCTTCGCCTTTTCTTCTTCGCACTGATCATGCGCGCGCGGTAGGAGAGGGGGAGGGGTGAAGGCTAGCGAACGTTCACGTGGGTAGAGCCTTCAACAATGCAAGCAATTTCATGTATCATCGACCGGGAGGGCTGACCAGAGACGACATGTCCCACACGGGGTGCGTTGAAGAAACGCTCAGTTCGCATCAACCCGCGCATACACCGTCCTCCCCCACCCCCCCCCCGAGGCAGAGCTTCGATGCCTTTTGGCACGGCTGCCCATGTGCTGTTTTCTTACCTGCTTTGCTTTGAATCTCGTGCAAGGAGGATATGGAGAGAAGGAAAGTGAGGAGAATAAAGTAAAACAGACAATGGGCAAGAGAGACACGGGGTGTGCCGCCACACCGAAAAAAAAAGCGGCGCCACCTTCAGCTGCCCAACAAAAGCGAGAAAAGCGACAGTACAGAGACAAAATGAGAGGAGGAGGAAGTACGCGCGTAGGTGCAAACTGGACCGGGTACTCGTTGTTTACATACACGTTGCCCAGGAGCACAACGTCCTCCCTCCCTCCCTCCCCCCTGACCCCTCCCTGCCCCCTCCTCCTGCTGTACGCACCTCTCTCTCTCCTTCGCAGTGTATGTATCGGGAGAGGAAGAGAGAGGAGAAACAAGAAGGGAGAAGGAGGGAGAGAATCAGCGCACAGCGTCAACGCCACTTCATCCGACAGCCCCACACCCACCACCACCCTGTTGCTCCTAAAGACTCCCTTCAGATAAACCACAAGGCAAAAAATAAACACAAAGGGGACAACGCTCTGATCGAGGCGACGCGAGACATCCACACCAATCAAAGAAAGAGAAGAGAGGTGAACGCGAACACGCCGCCAACGCCGCGCGATCCGAACATCCATCGATCCAGCGAAGAGCAGCCGCAAGAACAAATAGTGAGAGGGAGCTGAAGAAGAGAGAAAGTACGATGTCGTGTGGTGGCATGGTTGGAGGGGGGAGGGGGTCAGGGCACGGCGGAGGCGGTGGAGGAGGAGCACCAGCGACAGCAGCTGCTGCTGCTGCTAAGCGACAAATGACGGCCTTGTGAAGCGTGCGAGCGGAAGGACGACACCTGGTGTAGTGATGCGACCCTATACAACGCACGCATCGACGCATACACACACACACACGCACGTCGAGAGAGGGCGAAAGAGAAGGCAGAGAAAAGGGGGGAAGAAAGAAAAGAGACACTCCACAACGCGACTCAAGTAGTGCACATGCCCATGCACATGCACATGCAAGAAACAGAACGATGCTACACCAAGCTGGAAAAAAAAAGAGGGAAAAGCGAAAGAAGAGTAGGGAAGAGGAGGGAGGAGAGAGAGAGGTGGTGGTGGTGAAACAGCACATGACACTCAAGACAGAGAAGCTGAAGACGCAGCGCTCCTAACAGAAACGAAGACAACAAATAAAGTAGAGAATACAAAGAGAATACGAGAACACGAGCACATACGTACTGTGGAAGCGCACCTTGACTGGGCTGGCAGTCGTGGAGGGCAAAAGATGGAGAAGGGCGAGGGGAAAGAGGAGTGTCACAGCGCATACATGCATGCATGCACGCATTAGATACATAATGAGAAGAGCGCTAAAACACGGAAAAAAAGGGTGAAAGCGGGGTTAAACAGGCTCACGCGCCTGTTCCTCGGACCCATTAGAGTACATCCATCTCAGAAGGTATGCATCTGGCCTTCTGGCTGTGAGTACATATGCATTCGTGTCCGTGAGGAGATGCGTGGGCCGGCATCCAGCTCAGAAGGAGGTCGAGGGGTGACCTCACACTGCTCGGGGATGACAGCCAGTCAATGACCCCCCCTCACATCCCAGCGATCCCCCCTCTTACTCCATGCCTCAGATATCGTCACTTTCTTTCAGCAGTTGCGTGGGACCTCTCATAATCTCCCTCACCACGCGCCGCATCACCCCATCCTTGTCTGCCGTCCACTCTGCTGCAATGGGGCGCACCGGACGCAGCAGGCGCCACGGTAGCGTGAAAGGGCACTTCGCAGCGAGTGAGTCGGCCTCCTCATCCTCGATCTCACCCTCTTTTTTGGTATCCTCCTCGAGGAGCTCCGCCTCTGTGGCCACGCCAAAATCAAGAAATCGATTAACCACCTCATCAAACTTCTCTGGGGTTGGCAGAGACTTCATCAGCCGCTGATGGTTTTGGTAACTGGCCGCCACCCACGCCTCCGGCATGTACGGGGCTAGCTGCTCGAGGAAGGGCAGACACAAGTCCTCCATACTAATGAGCACAATATCGCGGCCGAGCCCCTTGAGGGGCTGCGCGCGTGTCGCCCTGTCAAGTGTATTCGAGGCGGCTGCGCCCTCATCCTGTGGCGCCCTCGTCACCTGCAGTGTCAGCGGCGACGGACTCACAGCGTGGTGACTCGCTGTCATCTCGCTCGGCAGCGTCACGACCGTTGCACGGCACGATGGCGGCGGGGTGTCGGCAGCTACCGTGACCTCGTCACTGCTGCGCTGCAACGAAGTCATGGTGGAGGCTTGAGCAACGCCTTGTCGCCAAGGTTGTTGCTCTGCCAGAAGTGCCGTGGCAAACGTCACTGCCGGCGTGTACGCGTCTGTCGTCGGAGCGGAGAAGGGAGCGCCGGGGCTTTGGGCGCCAGACGGCTGTTGCGGCACTGTCTCGCCAAGGCTCTCACCACTTGCCCTTCTCGTCAGGGCCCTTAGCAGCTGCTGCTCCTGCAAGCGTTGTAGAAGTGCGTACTCTCGCTCGCTCTGCCGGTACAGCTCCGCCATGTAGGCGATGCTGCCACACAAGTACACCTGGTAGGGGCGGAACAGGTACGCAAAGTCGATGAAGTGCAGCACCGCCTTTAGCAGGTCAGGCACGTGCACATCAGTAATGTAGGCGCAGCAGTTAAGACAGAAGTTCCCCTGCGGAGACGGGTACTGCAGCTGCGTCGTGGCGTCAGCCTGCGAGGTAGAACGAAACAGGCTGCGCGAGAGGATAGAGTAGGAGCGGTCGGCGTGGGTGGAGGCACACATGCAGCCGTGCAGCCGCGCGTTCTCCTCCCCCATACGCATGATGTTGTGCCTCAGTGTCGCGTGGTTGCGCTCGTCCGTCGCCATGATGAGGTCAGCGAGCATGTCATACATCTGCAACTCGCGGCTGTTGGTCCACTCCTGCACAACGGCCGGGTCGGCAGCGCCACCAATGCCAGTAGTGTGAGCTGTGGCGAGGCAGGGATCGGGAAAAAAGTGCAGCTCCGGTCGGCTCAGTAGTGCCATCACCAGCGCGACAGTGGCGCCCTGCTGCGGCGATGCGTAGCTGCACAGCATCGCGTACGGGTGCTTCAGTTGCCCAAGCAGGCGGTTGTCGGCGCCGGTGTGAGCAATCTGTTGTACCATGGCGGTGAGTAAAAACGTCATCGCCTCGTCATCTGAAAGTGCAGCGCCGGTGCTCCCCTCACTGAGCCACTGGTGAGCCGCCATGACGACGTCGACGGCGTGCACTGGGTTATGGAACGGGTTGCCGTCGCGGAAGTACGTCGCGGCCACCTCGAGGAACTTCTTCAGCTTCTGCACATTCCAACCAAAGCGCTGCACGAACTCGTAACGCAGAAACACGTTGAGGCAAATCGCCACGTAGAAGGCGCGTCTGTCCGTGAACCCGTATGCGTTCATCACCGCCAAGACGTTTGTGGGGACTGAGGCGTGGTCGATGCCTTCAATGAACGGCACTCCAAGTCCCTCCAGTGCCGCGTGCGCCACGCTTTCCGTGGCTCGCACAGGTGTGTGACGGCAGAAAGAGCGCAAAAAACGCGGCCCTGAGCGGCGCGGCGCACCGTTGATGTCGTCCAGGATGAAGCTTGCCATAACGCCCTCCATGGGGTCCACACCACCGTTCATAGACGAGCGGCTCAGATGAAGCACGGACGAGCGACCCCGGCGATTGCCGTTCATGCCCTCACCGAGTGACGACACGCCAGCGGTGGGGCCGCTGCCGAGGCTCGGTATTTCGTCATGTAAGGAAAGAGAATCACAGTGGGTGACGTTGAAGGCAACAGAGGGGCCGTGCCCTCCGGTCGCGCCACCACAGCCCAGGTGGCTGCTGGTGGTGGAGACGAAGCTGGTTGTCTGCCACGGCGTCACAGATGCCTGGTGTGTGCATCGAGCCGCCGCGGATGGCGACGGCGCAAACTGCGAAAGCGACGTCGCCAAGGCAGCCGCGGGCGAGCTCGAGTTCGGTGATGGCTGCACCCACGCGAGCGAAGTTGCGGAGGCGCTCACTGCAGGCAGGGTCGAGATGGAGCCGCGATGAGGGTGTTGGGGACGTTCACCGGCATGGGTGGCAGTGCCGCCCCACGAATGGGCCAAATGCCCCGAGTCGCCGCCGCTGAATAGGGACGAGGTGTTGTGCGGCGTCGCTTCTCGGGCGGGGGTACAGGACGCGCTCGTCGCCTCCGTGTCAATCTCGATGAGGAAGACGACGTCTGGCACCTCCGCAGCTGCTACCCGCTCTGCGGCATCGCCAGAAGCAGCCTCTGCCGCCGCCTCTATGGCCACCGTCGGCGTGCGCCCAGACATCAGGCCAGACAGGCTGCTGCTCAGCCGACGCTGGTGCAGAGACAGCTTAAGCGGGCCCCCTGCCTCGCCATCTGTAGGCTTCTCTGGAGGAATATTGTTGCTGCGCTGGTGGGCTGGCGCAGACTCCACAGATGCAGAGAACAGCGCCTGGGCAGAAGTAGCGACGTCATTGCCGTCACAAGGCGCGATGGACAAAGCGCCGCGATCATCGCTTACGCTATGATGGTCTTGGAGAAACGACCCCTCAGAGCTGCCGTTTCCTGGGTGCTCCGTGGCCGCAGTCAACAGGGCGGGTGACGTAATGGAACGCGGTGAGCAGCTGGTGAAGAATTTGCTTGTCGGACTACCGCCAGAAGCCTCTGTGGCCACAGATATCAAGGGAAGACAACGACTCGGAAACTCCACCGCTGCCATAACACTCCTTTCCGCCACCCTGAGCGGAACGCTTGCCACAGATGGGGACCGCGTCTGTGGCGCGACCAACAACCCAGCCGACCCGTTGAGACGCTCGAGCGCGGTGGTCGCAGTGGAGAGGCTGCAGATGTCGTCGTCTGTGTTGGAGTCGCTCCCAGGGTGTGACCTTCTCGCCGATAAGGCCGCTCCCGAAGTCGCCTCAGACAGCGCTGGCGTTCCAGGCGAGCCACTGTCGACGACAGGCAGTCGAGTGGTCACGCGCCTGACAAAATTTTCGGGGTGACGCGAGAAGCGTTCCCCGAGCAGCAGCGAGATGTTCTTCTGCTGATTCTGTGCTACAAGCTGAGACGTTGTCGCATGAATCGCTGCTTTCGTGGCCGAGTGCAGTGCAGAAGCGATGCGGCAATGCCGCGGGGTGCCTGCAGGACTCGGAGACTTTGAGTGAAGAATTATGGTGGGAGCGGAGATGTTGGCACCCGTGCCAGACACCGTCGCGGGCCTCTTCCCGCCGAGTGAGGTGGCGGAAGAGCTGCGGACGCCGCTGCTGCTCTGGTTGCGAAACGAACGCCACTGGGAGTGCTGCGGGTGCGGATGCGAGGCTTTCAGTAGGCTGCCGCCTGCGCCACGGTGATGAGCCGCCGCCAGGTCGACGTCGTTGCCAGCACCGCTGGCGAGCGGGTCATCGGCGGAGCTGGGGACGCTCTCCAGTGGTGGCAGCATCGCTGAACCTGCTGAACACGGCAGCGAGGCCCCAGACAGCGGCGCTCCTATCTCTGGCTCCGACAACACCACAGCTGCCACCGACGTGGCGCTGCACATCGCTGGCGCGAGCGTAACCTCGCCGCCATCAACGGCTGACGTAAGCGCACTGGGGACACTACCGCTGTTTGCGGTGCACAGGGATCCAACAGTAGGTGCGGCGGAAGATGGTTGGACAGCGACATTGGCACTGTCCAGAGGAGTGCCATGCTGTGGTGAGAGCTGCTGCCGCTGCTGCTGCGTGTGAGAGAGTTGGTTGGCGAAAAGAGAAAAGGACACGGCCGACGCGGGCCGGCGCGGTGGACGACTGCCGCTGGGGACACCTGGACTTAACGGCTGCCCCAGCGCTGCAGCTGAGAGGGCAGTGGGGGAGAGCCGTCCCGCAGATGGCGGGGAGACGACGACGACAGCAGCAGCAGGTCGCGTAGAAGCGGCGGGCGCTGTGGCTTGGAGAAGCTGCCCGGACACCCACTGCTGCAGCATTGCTGTCGGTACGCCGCTCTGAAGCAGCTGCTGCAGTTGCTGAAGAAGCTGAACAGACCGGGTGTCAGCGACGGGGGTGGACTGGTTAGATGTGGGGACGCTGCTGATCATCGGCGTGCCTGTCACCAAATCCGCTGCTTGCAGAGAAGTGGCCTCACTGGGAAGAGGTAGCACACCAGCGGCAGTCGGTCCAGTAGCCAACATGTCCATGACTGTGGGGCGAAGGCTGCACTGCGGCTGGCCTCCGTCGCGGCCCACACGAACCGCCTCACCGGCACTTGTAGGAACGGGATGGTCCTGGGTGGTAACGGCGTCAGCAAAGCCGATGCTGGAAAATGTGCCCAGGTGCAGCAGATGACCTCGCCCATGTAAGGACTTACTAGCAAATACCCCTGTGGCCCCAAGCGGAGATGCCAACTCGACTGAGAGGGCTCTGCCACCTGCCTCACCAGTTTCACGGTCTGGGCGACCAGGCGTAGGGATAGCAGGCCCCGCGTCGAAAGGCTTTGGTGCACGGCCACGCTTCGGGATCGTCGGCAACATGAAGAATGCACAAAAAGAGAGGAAAAGCTGAAAGAGAAAGGACGGAAATACCCACACAAGACGCGCACGTCAACAAGCGATTGCCGGCTTCTCTGTTCCGGTGACGGGAAGGCGTGTAGAAATGACAGCGGAGAGACTGTGCGGTGGTTGGCACCCGTCGTAGCGGCGGGAGGGAAAAGTAAAGAGAGCACAAGTTCCAGTAAAGGAGAAAGAGGGGGGGTGCTGGAGACGGCGGAGGGTGCAGTAAGGAGCGACGCGGAAGAGACACGCACACAGGCACGCGCACGGGATCAGCGAGGAGAAGAGGTGGAAGGGAAAGGGAGGGAGAGGAGAAGAGAAACACACTAAATCGAGAATCAACGGAAGAGGTGCAGAGAAGCGATGCCAGAAGAAGCAAAGCGGAATCGGAGAAGCAAGCAAAGAGCACGTGAGATGGGGTGCTATGAACAGACAGACGGGGGGTGAGGGAGGGGGAGAGAGAGCGTAGAAGAGAAAGAAGTGAGGAGTTTCACTACCAAAATGAAAACAAAAGGCACTTTCATGAATGGCGTATACGTGGCCTTGTCTTGTGTATCGGGTGAGTGTGCTGCTAAAAGAGAGAGAGAGAGGGGGGAGCAGGAGTGTGTGAGTAGAGCCAGAAGAGCACAGGGAAACCGCGTGCGAGAAAGAGAAACGCAGAAGGGGCCTACCGATTGACAGCTAGAGTGGGGGGAGAGGGGGTGGGAAGAGGCAGTGGCGTCTGTGAAAGACACCAGATAATCAAGAAGATCCAAAGACAAGCCAACAAGAAACACTGAAAGAGAAGCAACAACACCACGAAGAGGAAGAGGCAACAGACCCAACGGCGATGGGAAAAGGGGGGATCCAAATCAGGCGAAAGCCCAAGCGAAGAACGCGGAGAAACACAAGTCCAGAGAGGGAGGGGGGAAGAGAAGCAACGAGAGAGAGAGAGAGGCTGAGAAGGATAGAGCGTTTCCTTGCTTAAGGCGCACATCACCCATGCGTGCGCGTAGAGGGCGGTATAGAGAGTGTGTGTGTGGGTCTTTATTCCTTCCTTGTGGGGGGAGGTAAGTTTTACGGACGTGTTAGCCACGCCTGTCACGGCGCGCACAACGCACAGATAAATATGGTGTTGTTCAAGGGAGGAGGCAGGAGACAGAAGAGAATGAGTAAGAGAATCGCTTGTCGCATCACAGGGGAGCAAGTTTAAGAGAACCGGAAGGGAGGAAAACTGCTGCTTGAGGCGAGGAGAGAAATTCCATGCAGAGAGGTTCAACACCGCAGACGACCAGGAACAGAGCAATGTACTCACAAGAGTGCAGGCAGAGTGCAGATGGGAAAAGGAAGAGTTGCAACTTCTAAAGCAACATAAGAGAGGGCTGTATCTCTTTCGATGTGTGATTCGACCACGAGCAGGTCAACGAGTACGCGCATACAACTACAGCCCACCTGCACCTCCGTCGCGCCACGGCTAAACCCTGGTCGTTTAGCACGAGCCGTCCCGCCGCTGAATCGAGCCATGCGCCTGGCCGGCTCTTCCCGCCCTTTCTCGCCCCTTCCTCGGATGCATGCTGCACGATCGGCGCCACACGGACCTGGATGGGCGGCACGCCTCGATCCGAGCGGGCCGCGCCCACAGTCCAGTTCGAGGGCGGAAGCCGTGGCGTCAGCTCTGCGGGCAACAGGGGGGAGGGGGGTCTAGGCGCATGCCGGATGAGCTCCAGGAGGAAGTGGAGCAGCTGCACGCCAGGGCCCTTGGAGACCCTGTGCCCTGCATGCCAGGCTTCGGCCCCCGTCACACCTCAAGTGGCGGCGTCCCGTTATGTGGTCTGGTGGGTCTCCACATTGGAGCCTGGAGGACTTGATGGTGTCCCCATTCGGGTTGTTCTCGTCACGCCTCCGGCATCTGTACCACATCAGCCCACCCGCTCGGCTGTAGGCGATGCCGCATGCGTCGCGCACATGCGTTCTGGCGTCGATTGAGGTGCATCTCCTCGCACCTCTCCGCTCCATCATCCACGCCCTCCTCACCGCTGGATGCACTGCTCCGATGTGATACACCATGCCAGCCGTGCTTAACAGCGCGTGCGCACGGTGCTCGCATTTGCACATCTCGGGACCTGCTCCAGGGCAACGCCGTTGCCTGGGTGGCTCACTGCCCCGACCCTCCGTTGCCATCAACGCCGCAGGGCGCGTCTCTGGGTGGCCTGCTCGCATGTGCCGCCACAAGTCGGGCGCTGCCATGAGTCTGTAGCGGCAGTGGCACCCCGCCCTAACCCTAGCCCGCACGCCTTCGATCGCAGCGGGGGTATCCAGCGGAGGGTGCCGCGGATAGACACGCGCCTGCGCACAAAGAGCTCACACCACGCCGCCCCGGACGGGTACAAGGGGGCAGCGACAGGCACCAGACGGGCAAAGCCCGCGCAGCACAGGCAAGATGGGCACAGTGAGGCCGCTTCATGCTAGGCCGCAGCGGGAGATGAGGCATGCTTGGGGCCTCGAGCGGCCCGCGAGTCACGCGTGGCATATCGGGCACAATTCCAGGTCGGATGCCCCCATAGCAAGCACAGGTGGGGTGGGGCACCACAATGCCAGCGCAGTAGCGGGCAGCGCGCCACGCCGTCACTGCCAGTCGCCCGCCGCTGCAGGAGTCCAAAGTGCGGACAGGTGCTGCTGCGCAACAGGGCGAGCATGGTCTCTGGCAGCCTCGTAGGCACAGCATCCTTCTTCCTTGGCGTGGAACGCTGGCCGTCATGCAACTGCCTAGGTTCGTAGTGAGGTGATCCAAACGCCATCGTGGCCGCACGTCTCTTCGGTATGCCACCAGCCCAGACCGGTCCAGCGACACCAAGAGTACGCAACCGTGTCCGACGGCAGGCTGCGGACTGCTTGGCCTCCCCGCAAAGGGTGGGGCGCAGTAGACACTGAGATGCCGCGCACTGAGGTGGCCGGCATCATTAGGGAGGATGAAGTGCTCCGTAAGATAGAAATGTCTCTTTTTTTATGTATGGAAGAGAGAAGAGGGGCACAAGCGATGCCAGCGAGCCGCCGATAACGCCTGAGCTCAAGGGCATACCTCTCTTCACTCTTTCCTTCGTCCTACCCTGCTCACTCCCACCAGCATTTCATCACGGCCCTCTTCAGCGTTTCTCGATCGTTTGCACAGTCCCACACACCATGTGTGGAGGTACAGTCCCTAAGAGGACATCTTCCCCGATATCAACGCACCGCCAAGCGCCAACGCTCATCCATTTCACACTTGTGCTCATTGCTCAGCTGTGTTTGGGGAGAAGTAGGAGCGTCGCGATGGGTGGTGCAGCCAACTCCGCACTCTCTGCCACCATCACAGATGTGCGCAGAAAGAAGCACACGCAGCCACACGCCTGCAGGCACAATAGTCAAGGGGCCTCACGTCAACGTTCAATCATACGTGCAGGACACACGTGCAGCGTACCCTTCTCAGCACTGCGGCAGAAGCGCGCTCTCCGTCAGCTCCTTCCAAGCCGCACGCACCGACTCCAGCTGCGCGGCGGCGTAAGGGAAGCGCGCACGGGCCGCAGCGTTGCCGAGAAGAATCAAACGCGTCGGCGTCTCGATACGGAAGAAGGGACTCTGCAGGAGGTGCTGGTGTCCGTCTACGTAGGCCGACTCCATCGCCGCGCAAAGGACATGGGCGAGGCAGTACGGCGACTCACGCAGGATGCGCTCAGTACTCAGTTGCGCAGAAGTAGAAACAACAGCAGCAGCACTGCTGTCACACCGACAATCGCTGCCGAGGCGTTTCGTGGCTGCCGTGGGTGTTGGTTGATATGTCGTTGGGGGTTGAGTGCTTGTCACAGCTGCTGCTGCCGTCTTCTCCGCGTCTGTCAAGTCATGGCTGGGCAGTAGAATGAGGAACAGCAGGCTCTGCGCCGACTCCTGCGCACGCGCCAGACAGGAGAGCAGATGCGTCGCCATGTGCCGAAGAAGAGTTGTGTCAAAGGGCGGATTGACTTCGACGTGGCATCCCTGCGACGCTGCAGCGGAGTCGGTCAGACTCGGCGCTCGTTGGGTGGGAAGGTCGCCGCCGGCACCGCCAAACTGGAGGTCGAAGAAGGACCCCATGCTGCCAAAGTGTCTGTCTGTGTCAGGAAACAGAGAGCCAAACTGAGGCAGCTGCGTGTTCAGCGGCGACGCGAACGCCTCTGCGCTGATCTCGAAGGTGGCGGCGAGGTGCTCCATCACCGGCGGCGGCACAGCCGCTTGTGGGCCTTGGTTGCGCCCGTGCTCCCCGAAAAGCGTACGATACCGAAGGAGAAGCATGAAAAATCGCGCAAGAAAGACCCGCTCTGCTGCTGTAGTTGTGGTGGTTGTCAGAGTGGTGATGGGAATTGCACTAGTTGCGAGAACACCAGTTGGCGGATCGCCATCGGCCAACAACAAACCAGGCGAAGCGGCGATTGGGTGATCGATCTGTCGAGAAGACGATGCTGCTGGGCAAGGGACCTTCTCATCAACGACCGGCACTGTCGACGGTAGAAGTGCACTCCCTGCATGAAGCACCACAGTGCTCCAGCTGGAACCACATGGCACTTCGCTGTTAGCGCCAGAGGTTCCTGACGCTGTTAGAGCTGAAGCAGCTTGCGGCATGCCTGTAAGGCGTGCCATGAGCGACGTCGCGATCCGTGAGGACGATGAAGTCAGAGGAGATGTGCGCGTCTGCGCCGCTGTGCGATTTTGCGCACCCGCCTCACTGCTTTCCTCGCTGGCGTCTCGCTCTGCCTCTCGCTGCGCCAGCGCAGCGGAACGCGTCATGTCGTAGAGAGCAGCCAACTTCCAAGCAGAGCGGAGCAACACCTCCACTGTTGGCGACTGTGTCGCCGTAGATGTAGCAACACGGTGGCGGTCTTGCGCTGGCTCCTCACCATCCACTGTGTCCCTTCTTCGCTTTGCGTGGACAACAGGGGAAGCTCCTGTCTCTTGCAGAGGGGGTTGTGCCAGCGTTGAGGAAGTGAGTGCTGCAGTGGGTCTGTCTGTGTCCCACTCGCTTGCTGGTACGTCGGTGGTACAGTCCGCCGCACCCTCCAGTATTAGAGCGCGAAGCTGCAGAGATCCTCGAGCATGGTCCACACGAACCTGCAGCGACACCGCGGGTGCGCTAAGCCCCGAACACTTGGCAGAAGCAACAGCCGTGCGGGTTATGGCAAGCGTAGCAGCTTCTCTCACAGGGGCGCGTTGCAGTGCAGATGAACAGTTCTCAGCGGCTATTGCTCGATCAATGCGTCTCGCCAACTCCAGACGCCGCTGCCGTGCGCACAGGGAAAGCCGCACGGCCAGCGCCGCTGCGACCTCCGATGGGCTGGATACACCTGTTCTTGTGCCGGCTCTCATACCCCTACTGTCAATGTCGCAGTCAGAGGCGGCGATCTCGTGCGAGATGCGACGGTCTGCGAGGCCATTTTGTCGTTGTCGTTGGACCGCGCGCAGGAAGAAGACATAGACGCTGGTGTTGACGCCGCGTTCGCTGTAGAGCTCATCACAGGGCAAAAGTGGGTCCACATAAAGCGCCGCAGGAGGACGCAGCAGCAACGCGTCGCGGTCGACGCGCTCACTGGCAATGCCGCTCTCCATGGAGTCGGTAGCAGCAGGGATCGCAGTAGGTGGACTTACCAGCACTCTTTCCGCCTTCCCCTCACACACTTCCTCCGCCGTGAGCGGTACGACGTCCACCCAGTACCTCCCGTGTGCCATCGTCGCCGTTGTACGCACACGGAAACGCGCTTGAGGATGCGGCACAAGCTCTGCCTCTGAAAGGGACACAGACGTGCAGCCCAGAGACGAGGATGATGGTGATGCAGCACCGCCTCTCTCCGTCATCATCTGAGCTGGGGAATATAGTGGTACCGCCGGAGCTACCTGGGCGGCAGTCTGGCCACCGCCAGGAGTGAAAGCAGTAGTAGGAAGAGCAGCTGTTCCAGCGTTCGTTGCCTGCTTCACGACGGTGGCCCCTACGTCGAGTGGTGTGACGCGGCGCCGGCAATCCCACTCAGAGAAGTTGTGAAAAGTGTGCTGATCCACCTCGCCGAGGCTCTGCATGACCCATCGAGGTGGCATCTCAAAGAACTCCTGATGAGTTACGAGGGGTGGAGAGGAGCGGTGGAGATGCAACACGACCGGCGTCGCTGGAAGAGGGGGCGACGACGGTGTGGAGCTGCACTGGTGTCCGCTGACGCCGGCCACCGTTTCCTCGGAGAGTCCGCAGAGTCGGCGCAGGTCTGTCTGTGTAAGTGCTGTGAAGGCGGCGTGACGCCAACACTCTGCGGCCACAGCCGTTGCCACACAGGCTTCGTCGTCCCGGGACTGCCAGTGGGCCGACACAGAGGGAGAGACCCTCGGAGCGCTGGACTCCATGTAGCCTGGGCAGGTGTCATCAATCAGTGAGGTGGAATGAAGATAAAACTCGGTGCGAGAGCACCGGCGTAGCGTGTAGTGCAGTGGAGACGTCAAGCGAGGCGGTGAGGAAGGCGACTTGCTGGCCATGTCAGACGTAACAGTGCTACCGCTCTCAGCCTCCACAAGGCGACCGTCACACACGCCATCAGAGAGCGGTGACGGCAGCGGATGGGCGTAGCGCTTGGCGAGCGCCTGCTGCATGACCAGCGCCACTCGATTCCGCTCAAACACCTCCGCCACGCCATCGCGTTTGGTTCGCACATGCATACGGAGTTAAGGAGGGGGGGCGTGTGCCAGGTATGTGGCGGCTACCAAATTCTTCACAGGTGTAGGGCGGCACAAATGAAAGCAGCTGAGTGCGTGTGTGTCCCAAGAGAGAGAGAGAGAGGGCAGAAGGAGGCAGAAGCGAATGATGGCGGTTATTAGAGGAAGAGGCAGTCACAATGCTGTGGAGAGCGAGAGAGGAACAAGTTGATGGAGAGAAAGGAGAGGAAGAGGGGGAAAATAAAGGGGAATCGTAATCGACAAAAGATCCATCATGATGAGTTCACCTCGTTTTGCCTATCCGCCCCGATACCCGACCTCCTCACCACTATCCTTCTCAAATTCCTGACGTTCTCCCCTCCAGGTCTGCCTGGGGCTGAAGTACTGTAACTCGCCAAGAAATGGGAAGGCCAGGGAAGAGAGAAGAGAGAGTCCTGTCCTCTCTAGCCTCCCATTCAACCTCCACCCCTTCTCTGCCCAATCATCAAGCAGCACACGTCGGCTCGCATACGCTGGCAGGCTGCTATGGGGATATACTTGTGCACATGTATTGTCTCCAATCAGTGCCCACGCCAAAGAGGAAACAACCGAGCAAACCGAAACGCTCCGTAGGTGGACGTTGGGTCGCCGTCGCTTAAGTCTACTTTGCGGCTGAGAGGCTGCTGAGGGCAACACCATCCCTCTCTGCTGGGGAGGAGGTAGGGGGATCGTGCTGCTACCATAAGAGCCTCTACTTTTCACTGCGTGTTTGTGTACGTGCTGGTTCGATAGACGTCATCGTCGCCCACCAGTCACCGTAAAGCGAGGGAAGCGAAAAAAATCGTTCTTCTGCGCTTCCCCCCCCCCTCCCTGTATGGCGGCAGCGGCTGTCGTCGTCTGCTCTCATCTCAGGAAGAGGAAAGGAGAGGCGTGGAAGCTCAAAGGAAGGAGGCAGCAAAGCAGCGATGGAAAACGAAAAAATACATCCGCACACTCCTACAATGGCACACACATACACACACATACATACATACATATATACATGCGTGGCGTGGAGAAAGGAAATGGTGACAAGAAGAGAGGATGGGAGAAGAAAGACAGGGGATCAGCGGCTGAAACACAGACGCACAGCACACAGCGTCAGGAACATCATGGAAGAGGCGGAGAAGGGAAGGAGGAGCCAAGTGCGTAGCAACTTTGCGCACCATCATTCCCGCCTCCCTTTCGCTCTTAGTGCCCACGTGTCTTCATCTCCTTATCCCGTCCTTTACTCACACTACACACACAGCACAGGCGTCATAACCGAAGATGGCAAAATCAACCGATTCACGAGAGGGAGATGTGCGCCACAAGGCGAGAGAGGTGCTGAGAGAAGAAAGACTGCCCTCCTCCTTATCTTTGTTGAGCGCCTCGTTGAACGCTTGTCACGGGGGTCCGCGCGCTGTTGGAGGGGCGTGCAGACGTGACAAGCGTAGACCTGTCTACAGGCGGCAACACCTCACCTCCGACAGCGCCCGTGCTGGAATGGGCACTCGAGCTCGGTGGAGGTCCACCACCTGAAGCAATGGGAGTGCCGTCACCGGGTTGCTTCACTTTACTGTTACTGAGACGTCGGTAGTAGCCTCCACCCGTGATGCTATTGACAGGGGTGCTGCTGCTGCTGGTGGTGGTGCGGTCCACTGGTGGGGATGTACGGTTTTTAGCCCTGTCTCCAGCACCACTTACATTACTGCGTAGCGAGTGCAATCTTGCGTGCTCAGCGGTACCGGAGCTGCCAATGGAGCAACTAGCGCAGGCAAGCCCAGGAGACTGCCCGCTCGCGCCGCCACGAAGGCCGCTGGGGCTGGACTCGGCGTTAGCAACGTCTTCGCGGGGCTGCGGCGACCGTTGCGGACGGAAGGCAGCGTCAGGAGAATCTTTAGCGCCCTTCGCAGTGTTAGCACTCGCATGCAGGTCCAGAAAAGGTCTATCTAAAGACTGCGGCTGCGCATTGAGTGGTCGTTTTGGTGGTGAGGTGGGCTGCGTCTGCAACGGCAGGTCACCTTCACTCGCTATGGCGCCGGACATCATGCTCTGCCGCCGCTGCTTGTTCCCCTCCATGCGGTCTTGGCGTTCCTGCCGCAGCCGTTGCTTGTCGCGCTCCTGCTCGTACCGCTTGCAGAAGTTGGATAAAACCCGCAGCACCTCATTCAGAGAAAACGTCTCTTTCTTTTCGCACAGGAACTCTCGCAGGCGCTCCGCCTTCCCGTTAATCGACTCCGCGAGCTTCTCGACGCGCTCCAGCACCGGCAACGAGCGGTAGATAAACTTACCTAGCACGTTCGTCCAGCGTACGTCATTCTTCAGTTGCTCAATCAGAAGCTTACACTTCTGCAGGCGACCCCGCAGCTTCTTGAGCTCCTGCTCAATGCTGGCAACATCGATGTCGCAACCCTCGTCGACGGTCGGCATCAGCTCGCTCGAGATCTGTTGTAGGTGCGGGTTCACCGCTTCTAACATTTCAGCCACGTATTGCAGCAGGGTGCCTTTGCCGTCTGTTGTCCTGAAGTTCATGATTTGCGGCAGTTGCGTGATGGGGAACCCCTTGGCACCTTGGAAGCGGCTTCCAGTGTTGAGGAAGTTACTCACCTCGAGAAGATAGTACAGCAGATCCGGCAACGATGGGGAGGCAAAGATGGCGTCAATGGCCTTGTCCGCCTTACTCAGTTTCTGCTCCAGGTACTCGAGTCGCCCATGCAACTCGTACCGTAGGCTCCAGGCGTGGATGCGCTCGGCATAGAGGTCAATGTGCTGCGTCATGAGGAAGAAACGGACCGATGGAGGCAACTGCTGCTCCTCTGCACGCCTCCACGGGCCACCGTGCTCCAGCTGCGCCCGCGCAATTGCCTCGAAGTCGTCTGCAGTGGGTATGATCTTGAGAAGGCCGGAGATCCGCTCCTCGCCAAGCGTCAGTGTATCAAATGTCCGTACACTCGCCTCGATCTGCTGAATCGGCAGCCGAATGAACTTGAGCACAATCCCAACGTTGCGGTCACGGTTGGGATCGAGAATGGGCTGCGCACGCGCCGCCGCCTCCTCCTCCTCCATCGTGTGCTTCGGTGCCGCCTTCGGAAAGAGAGCAAGCAGCTTATGGCGCGCCCCAGCTGTCAGCCCGATGGGTCGCGCAGCCTTGAAGATTGCGTCATCAGAGTCGCCAACGGCACCGTTGATCGGCACATTGCGCGTGGTACTGCTGTTTGGTACGGGGGCTGCTGCAGCGCTCGCGCCCTTTCCCTGTGGCAGCAATGGCCCGTTCCCCATTTGTGGCGGGGGCGGCGGTGGGGGTGGGGGTAGTTTGGGCCCGCCTGTCGGTGGAGGAATGCCAGGGGGGGGTGGTGGCGGCAGCCCCGCAGGAAGGCTTGGTGTGCCACTGCCTCCTGGGGGTAGTGGCGGTGGCGGTGGCGGCGGACAGCTAGCGGGACCAACTGCCTTGTACCCTGGCGGTGGCGGGGGTGGAGGGAGACCGGGAGGAGAAACAAGGTTTGCCGCAGTCGGAGCCATGGCGGTGCTCCCATGTGGTGGTGGTGGTGAAGCCATCAGTGCTGGCGTCGAGACGCCGCTGGCGGATACGGTTGAGCTGTTGCTATCAGCGCTGCCCTTCGGCCAAAATGCCCGAACAGAAATCGCGTCTACAAGCTCCGAGGACACCCGATGTTGGTGCTGCTGCTGGTGGTGCTGACCTTTGTCCTGCTCGCTCTCTGTGCTCTTGCCAAGCTGACTAAGGACAGTCCTCACCAGGCTCTCAGTGTGAGGCGAGTGCAACGGCTGGCCAGCAAGCTGCTGCGACGCGCTGAGAGCGGACCCAAGCGCTACGGATGCAAAGTACGCGCCACTACCGCCTGCCACGTTGCCGCCTGTGCTGGTCCACAAGTTCTCTGTCCTCCTTGCCTCTGCAGCGGCGCCTGAGCCTCGATAGTCATTCAGGTTCACCGCCGCAACGCTCGAACGGCGAGGGGCAACCACCGCGGCAGAGCGCGGTGATGGTGGTGTGCATCCACTGGAGTGCACGATGGCACTGCTGTCGGCAGTGGAGGCGCTGGGGGAATTGTTGAGGGCAACGGTCGAGCTGCCAGCTGCGGCAGCGCTGCCACCGGTTCGCACTGGATGTTGCGACGACAGCTCAAGGTGGCTTGCGAGGCGTGTCGACACATTCGTCGCCTCTCGCGACAGTGATGGTCGACGCGCGCGCAGAACAGGTGGTGTTGCACGTTGACTTGTGTCGGCAACGGCTGCCGCGGACGGCGACCCGTGCGAGGAGACCCGCATAACGCTCTGACGAGCTGCATTCGATGGATAGCGTGTCTCACTGGCACCGCGGTCGGAGAATGAGGGCGTCGCTATGGACGTTACAGGGGGAAGCGGTTGTGTCTGCGGGCAACGCGGGGCATGTGCCTTGTCCGATCCACGCGACGCGGTCACGTCCGGTGTAAGTGGCGATGGTGCAGTTTTGGGGAAAAGAAGAGTGCTCAAAGTGGATGCGGTTGGAGTCGAGCCCTCGCTCTGAGACACTCGCTGCTGTGAGTTCAGAGTGTCGAAGGCCTCACCACCGCTACGATAGAGCTGAAACTCCTGCGGCGACAGACTCGTCGTCACGACGTCCTCGCCGGTGGTGAGGTTGGGGATCATCGCGGTGCTGCTTCTGACGCCGACGGCACCGTTGAGTTTGTAGTACACCGCCTCGATCTCTTTGCGGTGGTCCGGCCGCGGCCGTGACCCGCGCGTCGCAGCGACACGAGCAAAGATGCTGTTCATGGCATCTCTGTTGCTCTTCTTGGACGCTGTGTGACCCTCCCGCAAGAAAACACGCGCGTTTGCCATGTTGCCGTCTGTCAGCTGCAAAGCCGTGCGGATCTCGTCCGTAGTGCGGTCCGGGAACTCCGATTGTAACTGATGCACCTCACCACTGGGGCTTTCCCCTAGACGCTGCAGCAGCAGAGGCAGCTGCTCAGCTTCTGTGGGTGTGAGGACCTGTTGGCGCGACGCCGTGATATCGCTCGGTAGTGAAATGGATCGCCGGCCAGATTTCTGCGCGAGGATGGCGGCCGCCTCCTGCGCGTCACCGCTGGTCACATTGAGCGTCCGCACCACCTCGCCCTCCCACTCCTGTGGCAGCTCGAGGAAAAGAAGCAGCCGGCGTACCGTCTCCTGTGTTCCAAAGTGCAGCACATCAATGTTTGCCGGCGAGGCTAGTTGCGCATCTGCTTCACTCTGAAGGATTGCCAGCATGAGGTCGGTGTCGCCCTGGGCAGCGATCATGACGTCACGCACGTGTTCTGCAGTGACGCCGTGCGCCTCTGCTACGGACTGCAAGTAATCCTTCGATACCTCCACAGTGTTCGGCCGCGAGAAGCGGCGAAGGGACACATTTGGCCCGCTCGCTGTCGGCGAGCCACGCCGGCGCCACTCGCTCACCGAGGGACGGCGGAGTTTCTGCAACGACATAGAGATGGAGGTGCTCGGCTGCGGCAGGATCGCGTCGTCAATGCGCACGCTGCTACGTCGCCGGGGATGCTCCGGCGACCTCACTCGAGCAGGGGTGTTTGGCGAAGCAATGGGCTCCCCTATGTCGACCATTACGCTGTCGGCGTCCATCACACGGGAAACGGTGAAGTTGCTCTCCGGGGTTACATCCTCTCCGGCCCGCGCGAACTCGATAGACGTGCACGACCGCCGTATCGGGGGCGGGCGGCGGAAGGACATGGTTGCACGCCCCCTCCCCCTGCGCTACCCCAACACGGACCCCACTTGTTTTAGTCGCGTTACCCCACCACAGGCACGCGCGGACCCCGCCGTGGCGATTTCGCTTCTCCTTTGTTGTTGCGGTTGCGACGGGCACAGTGTTGGGGAGGGGGGGGTGCAACTGCGTCTTATCCTGCGTTGGGACGCCTTGAGCCCTGACTTGTCTCTAAGGGTAACTAACTCGCCTGGACAGTCGCACACAAACACGAGCACAGGTAGAGGTTGGCCTGCTCAACGACGGAGCTGAGCGGTACAGTGGTGAGGAGGGAAAGATATGAGGGAGCAGAAGAGGATGCCGAAAGGTCGGCTTTCAAGTGTGCAACATAGATGGCAGGGGACAAGGTGGCAAACAACGAAAAAGATGGACGACAGAGCACGCAGACAGCGGGTTAGAAGGGGGGGGGCTGTGGGGGTGTGAGAGGGGGAGGCGAAGGCAACCAGAGGAAGAAGAAACGAGGCTGTACAGCGAAAAACAACACCGACAACGAAATGAGAAAACAAGCCAGAGGCGAAGAAAGAGAGAGAGAGAGGAGGGGGGAAACACACAGAAAGAAGCCAAGATTAGGGTGTGCACAGCGAGAGAGAGAGAGAGAGAGAGCGAGAGCGAGAGGGAGAGGGAGAGGGAGAAGAAAAGAGAAGGACAGAGGAAGATCTACAGCAGCTAAAGAAACACCAAAGAGCGAGAGAAAGAGAAATGGGGGAAGTGGCCTCGTACGAGGGCACTGTTTTTCCGCCCGCCCTCTCCTCCCTGTTTTCTGTTTCGTGTTTTCTTCTCCTCCTCTTCGCTTACTCGCCTTCTGGGTGGCGAGCACACTTCCTTTCCGGTGGGCTCGGGTGACTTTCCTGCTCTGATCGCTGCCCTCCGCTTTGTTGCGCCTCTTGTTTGTTTCGTCGTCTCCGGCTTACCTTTCCTCTTTCTCCTCCTCCCCGCCCTGCCCGTTGAACGAATTGGCCAAGAGCACACACACACACACACACACACACACACAGACCGCCCTTCGCAGAGGAAGGAGGGGAAGAGCAGTGCCGTCGCACACCCACACAGACCAGAGCGACTATGCACTTAGCCCTACTGTGAAATATGTGGAGAGTGAGAGTGGAAGAAGGAAAAGAGAGACGAACGAGAGAGAGGCAGGGCTACCACACACAATGAGAGAGAAGAGAAGCACGAGTGCATTCAAACAAGCGCATGCACCGCTGATGAAAGAGGAAAACTCCCCAGTAGACGATGAGACGAGCAAAACTTTCAAGAAAGTGGAAGGAAAGATCGAGAAGAACAGAGGGAGAGCGCCGCGCACACACACACACTTGCATTCGCTTACTCGAGAGAGGGAGAGAAGGCAAACAAGAGAGAACCGAGATGAAAAAGTGGCAAACGAAAGGAGTAGTCCTCTAGCAATGCTCGCGCGCGTGCGTGCATGCGTATACTGACAACCTTCAGAGCAACCAATATACTAACACGCTACAATTAGCCCAGGGGGGTGATGAGGGTGTGAGTGAAGAAGGAGAAAGAGAGATGACGGAGAAGATAACCGCACAAACAATGAAGCGCACGGCGGAATGAGGTAGATGAGGTGAGGGGCGCGGTTGGGGACACTGAAGGAAGGAAAGGAGGTATCGAGGAAGTGCACCCCAAGGCGAAGAAGACGGCACCACGCAAATCCACGAAGAAGAACTAAAAGAAAGAGGGCAGCGAATACGAGGAAAAAAAAATAAAGCGGTGAGAAAGCGAGGAGACACGCCTGCACACGCACACGAAGGCAGCGTCAATGTTTGCGTGCGTGCACACACGTCTGTCAAACGATTGATGAGTGAGAGAATAAAATGGATGCAGGGCAGGGCAGGGCGGAGCGGGACGGGTGTGGTGAAGCGGCAGAATTCTCAAGCGTGTTTGCTTTTATGTTGCCTAGGAAGAAGGTAAACAGGCGACTATGATGATACGCTGTTGCTGGAAAACCGCCGCAGACACGCGCACACACAAACTCACAGGCTACGGGGAGAGGAGGATGGTATGTGCAAAGGATAAGCTAGCGGTGAGAGAAGAAAAAGAGTTGGAAAGGAAGAGAGAGAGAGGGGGGGAGGTGATTACAGAATGGCGTGAAGAATAAGGCTGGTGACAGGTCGTCTGTAACAGAGATGAGATGTGCTGCTAAGAGTAATGGGTAGACCTCTTTACTGCTCTCTTTGTCTCTTCTTGCACTCACGAGTCGCTCCGTCCCCTGTCAGCCCGCCACGTCCCCACAATGCGCACGCACACACGCAGTGCCAGCGGGGGAGAAGATGCACGAACGGCACAACAAACCGCTTACATGGATAGCCTCTAACTATGCTCCCCTTTGAGCGCTCGCGAACGATGCACTGACCACTTCCCGCCGTGCCTCCTCGACACGCGTGGAGAAAGCGAGGAGGAGACGCACGAAGAGGGTCAAGGGCCCTCTTCGTGTGTATTTGCGTATGTTCGGTATGCAGAAACAAATATGCTCCGACATGACTGTTTGGTGTTACCGACGCCTCGACTGCCGCGACTATCGGAGTCCGTCGTCGCTGCCCTTTCTTCTCTGAGTGTTCCCTTCTTTTCGTGAATGATGCGAAAAAAAAAAAGCGTACCGGGGGGGGAGGTGTGAGTGAATGGGTTCACATGGAGTCAACCAGGAAGTAGAAGAGAGGTGCGGGACTCCCTCACTCAGTCACTTACCTAAACCAATACCACCACGACCACCGTTGCCGCCTCCTCCCCTCCAGTACCACAGCCATCATCACACCATCACCCATCGCATCATTGGCGCCACTGGCCCGTCGCCGCAACTTACCGTGAAGAGCAACTCTCGCCCTCCACTCAGCGTGAGTCTTTCGCTTCCCCACATTACGTACTGCTTCTCAACTGCCTCTCCACAGGCCCGAGAACACTACCACCCACTCTCCAATAGGTCACTTGTCCTCTCCATTCTCGTCCTCGTCCACGTCGAACCGCACTGCAGTCGTGGCTTCGACGCCACAGTAAGCCATGCTCGTCACAACAGCGCGCATCTCCACAGTGTCCAAGTCCTCCGCCTCCAGTCGCGCTAATGAAAACAAGACGTCTGAGGAGACTTCATGCGTCGAAGTCGCCTCTGCGTCCATGACGTTCCGGGCCACACTAACTCGCAGGGCCAGCTGCCGAGTTCCCACTGACGCTCCAGCTCGTGAAGCCGCTAACGACCGATTCGAGACGATGCACCGCACCCACCACTTCGACGTCGGTGCGACATCGTCTGCGATCCCGACGATGCCGCCTTGTAGTGTGCAATCAACGCCGCCACTGCCCTCAGCTAGCCTCAGCATCGTCGGCGCCTTCCAGCGGAGCTGCGCAGTGACACGTACCACCATGGCTAGCACGCCATTCACCTCTTCGACGCGCCCCTTGGCACTGATTGACACCACCTGCGGCACTCCCGCAGCGTCCTGCACTGCAGAGGCAAGCACGTGCTGCACCACGACCGCAGCGTCGTCAGTCGTCACGACACCGCGCAGAGCGGGCTCCAGCTTTGATGCAGCTCCCGTTGGGTTCGTCTGTAGCTCCTGCAGCGTGCAGCTGCTTTGAATGACCTGTCGGGCAGCAAAGGACGACCATCTCAACGCGCGCCAGCACGGCAGCTGCGTCACCGGCGCCTCGCCGTCCCACCCCTGCTGCTGCAGGCACGCACCGAATCGAATCAGGCGGGTCACCGCCCACTCCTGTGCGTCGCCGTCCAGCAGCTCCACCACCGCAGTCACGACACGGCGCACTGCAGGGAGAAGGAAGCGTGCATCTTGCACGAGGCGCTGGGCGATGTCATCTGGCACGGCGTTGCAGAGTGCGTCACGCGTCGCGGCCGGCACGGCGGCGTGATAGAGACTGTGGCCAAAGTGCGTGTCGAAGGCGGCCGCTGCTACGGTGTCCACCTCGATTGACGAAGTGGTCCCGGCAGGGTGAAAGTAAGTGGCAGGGAAGAGCCGACTGCAGTACGCCAGCACGAGCAGGTAAACCTTTGTCCCTGCGGCTCCGAAGTCCAAGTCGATGTACCGCACACCGATGGACTCGGGTAAAGCACGCGCAATGGAATGCAGCGCCCGGTACTCCGCCGCCTCCGTCACACGCGCGGCGTCGCCGAGGTGAGCCGGCGTGAGCTCCACGCAGTGGTGTGCCAGGATCTGCCAAAGGTACGTCGTAGAGTCGTAGAGCGCAGCCTTCTTCTCAGCCTCGAGGGAGGCCGGCAGGACACGGACGAGATCCTCTGCGGTACTGACCGCGATGCAGTGGTGGGCAAGGGCCATGCCGCGCGCCGTAGGTCGCAAAGGGGCGTGCGGGTCCTCGTCCTCCTCTGTGTCCTCGAACTCTGCGTTACTCTTGTTGCCTCCATCCTCCCCCGCATCATCGTCACTGTCCGCATGGTGCCGTCGCACTCGCAGCTCCTCGATGCACTTTAGCTCCTTCAACGAGATCACCACGTGCGAGGCAAAGCTGGAGGCGTACAGAGATACATCGGCCGCCGTGGGCACACCGTAGAAGTGTAAGTTCGACTTGACATGGTAAAGGAAGTAGTGCGAGGACAGCACACGTAGCACGTCAACGCGGTTGTGCGCCCGCCCCTGCGCAATCGCCGTGTTCACCGTGTCACGAAAATCATCCGCGTACCGAAGGCTCGACTCCAGCGGCAGCGGCTCGTTGAGCAGCTTACCCCACACCCACACCCGTGGCGTGCGAGCGCACAGCACTGCCTCGTTCATGGCACGTGACGCCATTTGCATCAGCTCAGCAGCGGAGCAGTCTTGATAGCGCATGCCACGCTCGCCGTCCTCTCTCTCGAAGGCGGTCAGTCGCTCCCCGCAGCACACGATTGCGTTTGTGAAGAGAGCCGCCGGCAATCGCCAGGCCGCGTCGAATGTACAGACGAGACGCAGCGGCAGCAGCGCCTGCGTAGTGGGGTAGACAGCTGGTGCGTCAACAAGCTCCTGTATCGCGAGTGCGTCAAGTTCGCTGGTGCCTTTGTGCATGTAGGCGACGCCAGCCGCCAGAAACACGGCGAGTCGCGCGTCGTCGGTGGCGTGCTCAGTTGTTTCAGGGATGTAGTTGTCGCGGCACCGCAACAATATGCGCTGCGCCACCTCTCGCGCCTGACGTGCTGTGGGGACGAAGATCACCGTTGGAGCTGCGGCGTACGACGGTTGGCGCAGCAACTTCAGCGCCGCTATAACGCCGCTTTCGTAGCGACTTTGGGGTCCGGGCAGCTCCATCCCAGCCATGCGCACTCGCAGCTGCCGGTAGGAGGCACCGTAGTTGTACTGGTGGTTCACTGACACCTTCAGCCAACGGCCAAGCTCCGCCATGCTGATCAGCGGGTAGGTCAGCCCCAGAACACGCGCGCGACCCGCACCGCACCGCACGAGGAACGGCTCGCTGTTAAGTCGAGCCATGCACTCCTCCATCGCCTGCCCCTCGGGGACCCGCAGGAGGTGCAGGTGGTCAACGATGATGTGCGTCACGCCAGCCAGCACCGGGTCACCACGACGCACAAGGCGAATAAGGTTCGCACCGGTGGCAAGCACGATGGCGGCCGAGGTCACCTCAGCAGCGTTGCTTATCTCCTCAGCCCCATCGTTCTCCGTGTCGCCACCCCAGCTGCCAGCGAGCTCCACGACGCGCTGCTTCAACACCTCACCAAACTTGTAGCGCCAGTTCAGCGCACGGCGGTGCACAACGTCAGGGTTACTGGTGAGGTAGAGAAGCTTTCCGGGTAGCAGCAGCTTTGAGCGGGTGGCGGGCCTCTCCTCTTCCTCCTGCTGGTGCGTCTTCGCTGTCCGCTCTGTCTCCTTCAGCGCCTCCTCAAGCAAAAACTGCAGCACGAAGAGCTCCGCGATGGCTGTCTTGCCACCACCCGGCGGGATACCAACGAGGAGGTTGTGTGGGTGGTCCAGAAAGATGGGGTCGATTAGGTCTGACTGCAGCGCCGTGAAGTCCTGGAAGGGGAAGAGCGTCTCGCCGAGAGTGTGGAGCTGAAACGGAGCGAGGCGCTCCGCCACAGACGTAATGTTCGCGTCCTGCGAAGGCGGACGCTGATCCACCTCGCGCAGTGGTGCCGCCACTGGCGGCAGCAGCGTGTTCAGCAAGCACACCGAGGCGGAGGCTGTTGCAGCCAGCCAGTGCGGGGAGGCCACGCGCACGAGCAGGTGCGTCGGCGCCGGCTCCACCATCGGCACCACCACGGGCGGGCAGGCATAGGCAACTTGCTCCAGTACATTTGCCAAAGGAATTAGGATTAACTCGTGGTGTAGCAGGCGGCCGTTGGTGTGCTCGATCATGAGCTCCACCTCGCACACCGAACAGCCGTGCAGTGACTCAACGTAGTCGAAGTCAGGTAAGATGTCAACGTCCACGTAAAGCATCCCCCGCGTCAGCGGTCGCACAGCGGCGTCGACGGCGTAGTGCGGCACCACATGGATCGCCTCATATGCAGACTGCGCGCGCCGGTCGTCGCTGAGTTTCTCGGCCAGGTCCTCGACGCTCCAGCGCCGCACCTCCTCCCACGGCACGCGCACGCGCTCCAGCGCCGGCAGGATTGCGTCGAAGTTTTTCATTGGCAAGTAATCGCGCACCTGCCGCAGCGGCGACTGCACAGCCCACTGCCGGTGCACCGTCATCAAGTACAGCTCAAGAAACTGCCGCGCCGTGCGGCCATACTCGCGAACGAGGCAAATTTCATACAGTGCCCGCAGGATGCGCTGCGCGGAGTCCTTCACGTACGCCATCTCACTCATCAACGGCAGCCCCTCCAGACCCTTCTGACTGATGTAGCACTGAAGAAGGATGTTGATCTTCGCCAGCGGTGTGTAGCGGGACTCACGCACAGCCACTGGAGCGCTCTCCATAAGCTCCTTGAGCTGCGCCTGCTCCTCCGCCCGCACACCGATGCTGGCGAATTCGCTAGAGGAGGCGAAGACGCGGAACAGCTCGACGTCCTGCATGGCGTTGCTCATCAGTCCCAGGTAGGCGATCATGGATGCCGTCGTGATGTAACAGTAGGAGGCAATGCGGCCATACGCGGTGCCGACCACCGTCCTGGCGCGGGCGTCGTAGTCAGCCATCTTCGACTCCTTCAACTCCTCAAACGCGGTGTGGACAATGTTGGCGAGGTGGTGGAGAAGCAGCGGATCACTGGAGCTGGCGCGGATGCCGTACACCTCCGGCACTTGCTGCATCCGCACGTACAGATAGGACCGCTGAAGCCACTGCACGCCTTCATCGACCGTCTCCACGTGGCCCAGGGTGATCTCGGCGTTGAGCATGTCAACGAGTCGTCGCATCATGTGCGACTCTATAGGCAGTTGCTGGTTCAGCACGCTGAGGTAGTAGTGAAGGTCATCCGGGGAAGTGATGATAGTGGCCCTGCCCACGGTCGCGCCATAGCCTACGCGACCGGCTCGCCCGAACATCTGCAGCACGTCCAACGCGCTCAGCAGCTCCGACCGCCCCCTGGCGCCGTTGAAGACGCGAGTGCCCTTAATGATGACGTGGTTCGCAGGCAGGTTGACACCCCAGGCGAGCGTCGACGTGCACACAAGAACCTTGATGTGGCGGTCCGCAAAGAGCCGCTCCACCGTGTTGCGCTCGTCTCGGCTGAGGCCGGCGTGGTGGATGCCGAAGCCATCCGGCAAAAACTTTTGCAGGCTGCGGCGCAGCACAGCACCTCCAGCCCCGCTGCTGGCCTCCAACAACGCCTTGTGGC
Source organism: Leishmania panamensis (assembly GCF_000755165.1). Classification (NCBI taxonomy): domain Eukaryota; phylum Euglenozoa; class Kinetoplastea; order Trypanosomatida; family Trypanosomatidae; genus Leishmania; species Leishmania panamensis. The sequence goes on along the minus strand of NC_025862.1, from coordinate 381,020 downwards.
TGTCGCCGTCGGGGCGCACAAAGTAGTACCCGCGGCGCTCCTCAGCAACACGCTTCTGCAAGCACCTCGCCGTGTGCTCAGTCTCCCCCCTGGAATGCACGAATATCATTACCTGCTCCTCGGCCTGCACCGCATGCAGTACCTTGTCGTAGGCCACGAGGTTCATGACGGCACTCTGCGCCATACCCTTCACCTTCTTGATGGCGCAGTAGGCCTGCACCAACGGAATGGGGCGGTAGCTGTTGTCAAACACAAAAAGGCCGCGCTGGCGGTTCACCTGCAGGAAAGCCGCGACGTCCGTGTAGTTTGGAAGAGTGGCGCTGAGCCCGATCAGTCGAATGCCACCCTCGCCGCGGAGCTGCTGCTGCAGCATTGTGCGCGCCACAATCGCCTCCACCACAGGGCCACGTTCGTTGTGGAGGAGGTGCACCTCATCGATGATGAGCAGCTTCAGCAGCGACGCCACTCCGAGCTCGACGGACTTTCGCGTGACGACGTCCCATTTCTCCGGCGTCGCCACAATCAGCTGCGTGGCAGCCATCTGCTGCTGCGTCATGGCCATGTCACCGGACAGCTCAGCCACAGTAAGACCGAGCGGCTCCAGTCGCGTCGAGAAGGTCCGCACCACCTCCTGCACGAGAGCCTTCATGGGTGCCACATACACCATCTTCAAACTGTGGCCATCAATCACACCTGTCGCAGTGTTTCGAGCTGCCGCGATGGCGCGCAGCATCGCCATCATCGCCACATTCGTTTTACCGGCCCCGGTTGGCGCACTCACCAGCATGTTCTCGTCCGAGTGGAAGGCGCAGTCGTACACTTTAGACTGCATGGCATTGAGCTCCACCACACCTGGGAATGCCGGCACCGCCCACCCTGGGAAAGATGTGGCGACAGGTATGAGCGGGTCCGACGCGCTGCACGACGAGGACGGCGGAAGGAGGATCTCATCGTGGGTCTCGTAGGTCAGCCGCTGCGTACCTTGTGGGACCGTAGCGCGCACGTGCAGGTGCGGTGCTCGCTCATCCTGAAAGGCGCAGGCCTGAAGGTTCACCCGTCGCAGCAGGTGCTGCCGTGGTGCTGCCGACGCGAGCATAGATACCGCCTCCTCGTTGCCACTCGCGGCCGCAAACTCGCGGTGCTGCTTCAGTTGCTCCATGTTCAACGGATCCACTTCCTTGCCGGTGATACTCTGGTATAGGTGCTCGACCCGCGGGTCATCTAGGGCGTGTTGACGCATTCCATCCATGACTACGTGGCGCTCCTTCTGTGTCGTGCATTGGGCGTAGCGCAGCCCGTACACGACGCTCCAGCGCGATTGCACCGCGTCACCAATCCAGTCCATCACCGCCTCGTCCTCATAGCCGCCCAGACACGTGGTGAGCTGTGTCTCCAGCGTGAAGTCATCCTCCTCCCTCTCGCTCAGAAAGTTCAGCACCCGCTGTGCTAGCCTGTTACAGGTATCAGCATCGTGAGCCGGAAAAAGACGACGCACGGCGTCTTTAAGAAACTGCGCATTGCACGCGACTTCTTCAAACGGAATCCGTGGCATCTCCACCGCCCTCGCCGCCAGCGCGTCGTCCTCGTCATACTCGTCATCGTTCAACTCCCCTGAGGCACCCCTGCCAGCAGCCAGCGTCGCGGACGCCCCCCACGCCTCTGCCTCCTCGACTGTGTCAGCTATTCCGCCGCCTTCGGCGAAGGCGTATTGCATTAGATTCTGATCATCCTTCATGAGCGCCTTGCGCTTCTTACGCCGCTCCTTTCTCTCCGCCGCCGAGGAGGACGCGCCGCCCGTCAGCAGCTCCACTTTGCGTCGCTCTTCTGCGTCACTACGCAGGGTATCGCTGCTACCGTCGCTGTCGGTGTCGCTGCTACTGGGGCCCGCGAAGTTCAAGTCCTGCACCCCCAAGGCACCGGAAGACGAGGTCAGCAAACCACACGTGCCGTTTGCCGCCACCTTGTCGTCAGCCACGTAGTCGGTGATCAGTTTCCCATACTGCAAGAAGTGGTCGCGAACCTCGCGGCTTAGACGGGTGTCCAGCAGCCGCTCAAGGCTTTGTTGCTGATCGCTCAGCGTCGCCGCCGATGAGGATGTGCCAGATGCGGCCGAGCACACAATGCTCAGCACCTGCTCGGCGATCTCCTCCACGTCATCCTCCACACCTGGTGGAAGGTGGCGGCGCACGTCGAGCAGAAGACGCTCATAGTACGACTTGGTCAGGTCCGAGTGCGGCACGTAATGCGTCGCCAAAGATCGCTCGAGGAGACTCACATAAGACATATTTCTGTTGCGTCCTCACACTATTGGGGGGATGTTAGTTGTAGGAGGAGTGTGTGTGGGGGGGGGGGGGGGTGTATGGGTGGCACGGCGAGAATTCCTACTGTAGCGCACGCATGAACGCATTCAAGACCCACATGAAGAGAAAAGGGAAAAGGGGGAAAAGGCAATGAAAGCACATGGTGGTCATTCAACGCTTGAAAAGTGTGAACGCAGGGATGTCACTCTAGAGGTATCCTCTCTGCTCTAGCCGTGCCAATCCCTCCTGCGTCACGCACGGACACGCGCAAATGAGAGAGATGGCGCGATGCAGGACCGGGGGGGGGGGGCGGGTGATAGCCCGGTGGAATTTGCAACGGCACATGCGCACAGGTAGCCGGCACCGCTGCCTTGAGTACACACGCAGGCGCATGGAGAAGATCGTAGAACAGCTGCAACGACGGCAGAGTGTGTGCATACGTATGGGTGTGTGGGCGTGGGCGGGAGGTACGGAGACGAAGAGCCAAAATATAAATTATGGTGGCGGCCATAAATACATAAACCAAATGAGCAATCCAACACACACGCACAACAGCAATTGCAGAATGAGAAAAAAAAATACACTAAGAACGAGAGGGAAGAGCAAAAAGCACAATCGCTGCACAAAAGCCCCGGCCTCCTCCTCCCCACAAAAAGAGAGTAAAACGTTGGGTAGCCCAGTGGAAGCAACATCAGCCTCAGTCCCGCGACGTCCCCACCCACCTTAAGTGAGGAGAGAGGGGGGGCGCTGGGGGGACAGGGAAGGAGGGACAGCGCTCAATTGCTCTTCTTATCCATCCTCATCTGCCGACGCCCCAGCATGCGACGCAGCTGCTGCATCAGCGTGGCCTCCGGCGCCACCACCTTGAGGTAAAGCGACTCCTGAAGCCCGCCAGCTGCCTTGAAGCCCATCGTGAAGGCCAAAAGCATGGCGGATATCCACAACATCATCAGCCACCAGCGGATGAAGAAGGCGCAGTAAAGGGGCGGGGCTAACCAGTACACAGGCGTGATGACAGCGCCGAAGAGGCCAACCTGCTGGTAGTACCGCCTCCACCACGGCCGGTTAGGGTGGCGCAGGCGCTCCTCGTCGTCGTCGTAGCCGGCGACGCCGACGCCTTCGCCGAGCACCGCCCGCACATCGGCGGTGTCAAAGCCGATTGGGCTCGACAGGAGGAACCGCGACAGCAACAGCTCCTTCTCCGCGAAGCGCTCATGGATCCATGCGGTGAGGGCGACCTCCTCGGTGGGGCAAACGTGCGTTGGTTTTTTCTGCGCTGCCGCGGCCGCTGTGCCTGCGACAGGGTAACTGTTGATCAGCAGGTGTACTTTCTTTGGGTGATGGCCATTGACGAGTGACGCCTCGTTCGGGCGCTCCCCTGAGGCGTGGAGCGTGTAGGCGATAGTGAGGTCCACCACCTCCTCCACCTTGTCGGCACCACCTAGCATGTTCATGAGCGCCACAGTGCCAGTGGTACGCGGATTCAGCACATGGTGGAACTTCGGCAGCCCAGCCTTCGCAGCATACGCCTGCGACAGCTGGACGTTGCTTGGCGAGAGGTCGGTGCCTTCCGGGAAGATGACAATGACAGGGGTGTCATTGGTGGCGTTGTAGAAGTCGACCATGCGCTGGATGTGCACCTTGTCGCTTTCCCAGTTGCGCGCCAGGAAGAGGTAGCGAAAGAGCTCCATACACCAACCCAGAATCGGGAGCTGCTTCAGATCTCCTTTCATGACGTAGCGAATGTGGCTAATAATCCTTCGGGTACGGGCAAAGTAAAGGAACGTGTAGACCCAATCGATGCGGCAGTGGTGATTCATGATGATGATCTTGACCTTTCCGGGCTGCGACGGCGGCCGCAGCACCTTGTCCAAGTCTAGGTACCTCTCCATTGCGCCCTCCTCATTGCGCATGGTTGTTATATAGTGCTGCTCCAGGTGCTCCTGGCCATCGCTATCAACGACAGTGTAGGCAACACGGGTACCCAGCATGTTCTCCAACAAGCAATCCACCCAGCATAGGTACGCACGCTGCAGAAAGTTGTAGTGTACTTTGATGAGGCGATACAGCGGCATCAGCGCACTGTCACCAAAGACGTACTTCACCAGATAGAGCACCAGCACCAGCCATGACTCATACAAGGAGAAGGCAAAGACCGCGACGACTAGGGCGCACGTCAGCGCTATGCTGCCGACCAGTGTCAACTTCATTTCCTCGTTTCCTTTTGCGTTGTTCTTCCGGTCTTCTCTTTCGTGCCGACTACCCCTCTAGGCCACCCACCCACCCACTCTCTCTCTCACCACGGCACCTTCTTGTGTATAGCACTCGTCCGACAACGTCCGTCACGCAGCGGCAGGCAGCGACTTCCGTCCACGCCTTGTTTTGTCCAGTGCCTGCAGCCCTTTCCCCTTGGGCTCGTGTAGTGACACACGCCTTCCTCCCCTTCTCTCCCCCTCCTTGTACTACTCAATCGAGGAGCCTCGCCTGAGGGCACAAGCTCCGAGAGCGAAAGAGAAAGAGGCAAACGCACAAACACCAGTCCGAAGAAACGAGGAGGAGGAAAGACACGCCTGACAAGGCGAAGGCTTTTTTCACGATTCACCGCGGCAGTGAAGGCAAATCGTCACAGCAGCAGCAGCAGCAGCCGTCGATGGACTTAGGAGAGGTTTGGTACACAGAGAGGACAAAGAGCACGGGTGCAACGGTGAGGTAGCAATTAAGTGCTGGCTAGAGGAGGGTGGAGGCTTATCCGCATGCATACACGCGCGACACGATATGTGCAGCGAGGGGTGAGTGCGCGTGCGTGAGTCGCCAGTGGTGTGGTCGCACGACGTGCAAGTGGAAAAGGAGGAAGAGGCAGAGGTGAGGAGCGATGTCACAGCACGAACGGAGAAAGCGCGTCATCGTGAGAGAAAACAGATTCACTTATGTGCACATATGCCTTGCTGAGGATAGAGAGTGGAGGAGTGCCAATGAGGCCGTGCAGGGCTGGAGGGAACGCAACCTGCACCTTGGCAACCTCGCCTCCCCCTCCCCGCGCTGCCAAATGAGCTGAAGGTTGCACCGCTGCGCAGGAACTTTGCGCGCGTCTGTAACAAGAAAGAGGGGGGAGTGCCATCGCTTTCCTGTGGGACCTTCACAGAGACACACGCCTCACTCGAAAAGGTTTGAGCTCTGAGAGGCGAGTGCGTAGAGGACGAGGAGACACAAAGAAGAGAAAAGCGAAGAGATCCAAAGGTGAGAAGGGGGGAGGAATACATCGCACATGAAAGAGCCCAAGAACAAGACAGAAGAAATCACCAGGAATTTACATAAAACGGCGTACAGAGGGACGGAAAAGGGAGGTACATAAGAGCCACAGTATGACACGCTGACTCCCCCCGCAAGCATGACATGCTACGGTGCATCGCTGTGCTCATCGATGAGCTGCCTTCGCTCGCTCACCCTCCCTACACTTTGCACTGCTCCTCCATCTTAGAGACTTCGGCCTGTCATGCGCGCTACCCGCTCCTCTGCACGACGTTGCAACGCCCGCCGCTGCACCGCCTCAAAGGACAGCGATGTGTCCATTCGGTGCTGGTACATGCGCTCCTGAACCACCCGTATGATTGCTTCCTCCTCGGCAGGTGTCAAGCCGCAGAACCGCACGTCCAGTTCCACAAGTGATGTGTTTGCCTTGACAGCGGCAGCAATGAGCATGCCACCAGTCATCGGCGCCAACGGCGGCGGCGCTACAGAAGACAGCAGCTGAGATGCGCTCTTCTGCTTCCTCGGACCATGAGGGCCTTCGTGCAGCAGTGCTGGCACATCCTCGCCCGCCACCGTCTTCATCGAAGAGCGCGCCGTGACGGTGGCTCGGGATTCCTCCCCCGTCGCCGACCCCGAAGGGGTGAGGGACACATCCGCCTCGTCTTCCTCACTTTCCTCCCTCGCCTCTGCGACGTCTTTCGCACTGGTCTCCACGGACTCGGCATCATTGTCCTTGGCAGACACTGCTGATAGGCCGGCGGAACGCACAGAAGGGAGGGAGGTGGTGGAGCCAGTCGCGGCCACCGTCATTCCCGCTGCGCCACCGTCAGGAGAGGCAGCCGAGGAGAAATCTGACTGGGACACCTCGGCACAAAAAAGCTGCGAGTTGCCCGAGAGGCAAAGCACGCGCAGCTGCGTGAGTTGAGGAAGCACCTCTGACAGCGCCGCGGCGGTGCTCGGCCCAAGACGGTTGCTGCCGAGGCTAATGTCCGCCAGTGTTGGGTGCACTGCCAGGGAGCGCACCAGCCGAGCCCCTCCCGCGGCATCGCCGATGCAGTTCTGCTGCAAGTGCAGCACACGCAGCGTCTTATTATATCGCAGGGCCTCAGCCAAGGCAGTCGCCGCCGCGTCCGCGAGTTGGTTGTCGACGAGGTACAGCTCCTCCAGCGGGAAGTCAGGTCGGCAGAGCAGCAGCGACACCGCCTCGACGATTGAGGCGTCCGTCAGCGAGTTCTGCGAAAAATCAAGGACGCGCAACGTGGTCGAGTTTGCTAAGCCTGCCGCAATCATCTGCACATGCCGATCCGCTAGTCGGTTCAACGGGAGCCGAAGGGACTCTAGTGCGGTGTAGTTCCGCAGCAGCTGCTGTATCAGCTGGGCGTCTTCGTCGCGAAAGCCAATCATGTCTGTCACGCCCACGCGAACGCCGCGGTTCGCCACGCCGAAGGTGAGACGGAAGGAAAGAATGCCGGGCATATGTGCAAAGAGGTGCTCATAGGGGCGAAAGTGAACAAGCTGACAGGGCAGGTCGACTGTGTGAACGTAGTCACGGCAGATGGCGCACAGCTCACGCAGCGCGGCGACGGCCTCACAGTCAAGGCTCAAGTCAAAGCGGCTAGCGTCGGCGTCATGTGAAGTACACGTGGTGGAAGCGGACGTCAGTGTCGAGGTGCCCTTCTGCGAGGCGGCAAGGACCCTGCCGGTTATCCCAGTCATGGCACCGGACGGCAGCAGACTGCCGTCGCCGTCCCCCGCAGTACTGTCGCTTCCAAGAGCCATGAGGAAGTCGCTAAGGACCTGCTCGAGGAACAAGCGCTTCCACCCGTACTCCTTTTCACGCAGCCGCTGCCCTTTCGTCATGCGTGACAACTGCCCCAGCGACCAGCGGGCCTTGCAGCAGCGCTGCCAGTACTTCTCTTCGATGATCCGCGGGACAGTGATGCGCAGCGGAAGCACTGTGTCAGGCTGCACCGGCAGCCGCTCCAGCACCATCGCGTAGAGGGCTGGCTGCTCCTCCCGCAGAGCATCCACCTCTGCGTTCTCAGCAAAGCGGTCCGCCAAACGCTGCGCGCACAGCTCCTGAAGAGAGGGGACAAAGTAGGATGGTGCTACCTGCTGCTCGGTGGCGCTGAAGTCCTTCATGGCCTGGGTTCGCAGCTGCTCCTGCATGCGCGTCGAGTGGAACTCGCTCTCCGCCAGCACCTGCAGCTGCGGCGCCACAATGCTGCGCTTGGTACGCAAGGTAGTATTCAACATTATGGCGATGGTGTGTGAGCGTGGATGAGCAAAGAGGTGAAGGGATAGCGTCTTTCTCTCCTGCTACTATGGCTGCAATAGCGCCACCAAGAGAGCGTCTTTGGGTACTCGCCTGTATGCTTCGATGTGTGTGTGTGTGGGGGGGGGGGGGGTAAGTGGGGTGTAAGCAGGCAGGTTGGTATCGCTGCTACTCAACGAAAAGGCAAATGCGATCGTGTAATGCACGACAGGGGGGGCGTGAGTACAGTGCGAGAGAGAAAGGCGGAGAGAAAAATGGAAGCATGAGAGGGAACATAACAGAAAGAGGGAGTGGAGTAAAAGTCAGAATCCAAGTTGAGCGATAGGGCGCGGCAGGTGAAGATTGAGAAACAAAAGGGAGCAGTTAGCTGAAGGACGAGAGAGAGACACAAGAGTGAGACGAGGACTTAGGCACACGAGTAGCATACGGTTCAGTACCTCACATCCCGGCCCCCCCTTCTCTCCTCTCACCCAACTCATTCCACCGCCAAGCTTCCCTTTACCTCTAGTTTTAAGTGTTCGTATGTGTCCACCTTGCTTTGCAGAGTTGTAGCACATGGTGAGCCATGCACATCTGAGACATGACTAGAGCAAAGGCAACAGAAGCGCCCCGCCAGCAGAACACGAGGCACGCTATCCGCGCTGTGAGAGGAGTCGCTGGATGGCTTGAGAGTGTGGTGCTGCAAAAGGGAAAAAAAAAAGAGAGGGAATAGTCCATAAGAGCGGTGCATGGGGGGAGAGCGAGAGAGCGACACACACCCACACACCCACACCATCTGTACAGAGATGCACGGAAGGGGGATGTGGGAGTGTGTGGATTTACGATCCAGTCAAGCCATCCAAGAAATACAGAGAAAGGGAGAGCAGAAACAAAAAAAAAAGAGAAGAAGCAATAGAGTAAGAGAGTGTACAGAGAAAATAAGATGGAGAACAAAGCGTGTGTAATTTTATCCCTACGGTAGAACGTAAGCCTGAGTGGCTGAGATGGCAACTGCTGTTTGCAAAGTGAGGAATAAATTTTAAGGAAAAAAGCACGTCATCAAGCTTTCGTCACTGCATTTTTGTATGAACAATGGCGCAGGCAATGTAACCTGCCTGCCCAAGCCGAGATCAAAGCACTGATAAAGGACCGCAACTGCAGGATCAACTTGCCTCCGTCGCCTACTATGTAAGTCATGCCCTCCACAAACCCGCGGGCAGGCTCATTCTTGACTTTCGAAAAGGCCTCAGTATCTTTCAACACGGTGGCCATGAAGAGCTCAAAGAGCTTTTCGCCGTTTAAACTCGGCACTCTACTCAAGGTGCTGATCGCCCTCGCCGGAAACCGAGCAGTGTCATCCTCGCCGACCCTGAACTCCGCCGCCGTGGACGACGGGGCAACCTCATCGTTGACACTTTCTATGGCGTACTTGTTGTACAGCTTGCTCACATTAACAAGAAGAGCGGGGCAGAGTTGGGGTGCGCTTAGCACACCAAGAAGGGAAGGGTGAGATTAGTACCGAGGAGAGAAATACTGGAAGAAGACAGCAGTGAGCCCATTTGCAGAGGGATGGCGACTGTGGTTCTTTTGTTGCTGAGTAGCTGGTTGCTTGTGGTGATGGGGGTCATGAACGGAGGGGTGTTGTTAGATGAGAAGGGTACAGTAGCTGGCACCGTCGCTCTGCTCACGGTGTGTGTGTATGCGAGGGGAAGAGTTTGGCTAATGGAGCGTTGAAGTGTTCCGTAGGATATGGCCACCGGAAACCGCGGCATAGATATCCATGAAGACAGAACGAAGGAGAGAGGAAGTGTGCAGGGGGGGAGGGGGGGGCGCAGCACGCGGTGTGAGGAAGAATGCACTCACACCAAAAAATCCGCACACGCACAGACAGACATCTCCGCTATACAAGACTGTGCTGTTGCGATCAAACACTTATGCCATCACGCCGAATGAGGAACACCGATGAATTTGCCTGCGTGCAACTGTGTTTGCTTGTCTCTCAGAGTGGCACACAGTCATACGCACACGAACAGATGGGCCGAGTGTGTTTTTTTCTGTGGTTAGTGGTGATGATCGTCGTCGTCACGTACTCCGTAATCGGCTGTGGTTCACCCTCTTCCTCTGCACATCGCCTTAGCAGAACATGCGCATCCTCATCGAGGTGCCCTTAACAAGAAGGGACAAGGGATGGGGAAATAAACAGAGGCAAGACAAGAAAAAGAGGCGGAGAGGCAGCAGAAAGAGCCCCCAAAGAGGGCACGGGTAGAGACTCAGAAAGAGAAGGCGTGAAAGGCATATCCACAGCACAAGAGAGTCAGAAAGAGCGAAAGAGGTGAAATGGAAAACAGAAATCGATCAAGAGATTGATGGAATGAAAAGGAAAAGAAATGGCGCATACGGGTGAAGGAAGAGTGAGATTTTGGAGAAAAAGACAGAGCTAGCTTAGGAGAACACGAATTGAAGGAGACACGGCGTAAGAGATGAAAGGAGCCCATATCATTCTCATCACGCCTTACACTCCACTCCTACTCACGCAACCTTGCGCTTCACATACACACAAACACCCGCCGTCTTCCCTTGTCTCCTCCACACAGTCCCCACCTCCAGTCTTCATAGGGCTGCTATAGTGCATCAAGTAAGCCTGGTAAGGAGGGGGCTCAAGGGGGGGGGGGGGGGGGGTGGAAGGGAAAAAAGGGAAGAGGTGGAGGCAGACTGACCTCCATTGCGCCAGCTAAGGGAAAAGGTCAAAGGAAAAAAGAGGGGGTGTAAAAAAAAAGTGAGAAGTGAAGGCAACATAGTCTACTCAATATTGCACCTCCCACCACAACCCCCTCCCTTCCCCTCCCCTATCTGGGCCCCCCTCATGGCCACCAGCCTTCTCCGTCATGCGCCACAGATGCGCCCAACGGCAGAAGAGGGACAAGTCTTTAGAAAGAAAAAGAAACCAAAACTCAACGCACAAACGGAAAGTCTGGCGACCGAACAAGAGGGGAAAAAGGGGGGAGGAGGGAGGAAGACAAGAGAGGAAGAGAAGAACCGAAAAAAAGGGGGGGTGAATCTCAGTGAAGAGAAATGCAGGTGAGCCTCGTGGGGAAGGTGAGGCCAAAAGATGGAGAGAACGAAATCAAAACAAAGCAGAGAAAGGCGAGGAAACGCACCTATGCAGGCACAAACTCGATCGTGTGTGACTTGAGCTGCAGCACCAACTTGCCATCCTCCCGCAACGTGTATGTCACGCCGCTCATGAATCCCTGGAGGAAGATGCCTTCAATAGCCATCAAGTCATCGCTGCCCGCCATCATCGTTGAGATGAGGGAACCAGAGAGCTTGTTCTCCTTGACCTTCAACATGCCGTTCATGATGTTCACCACTCGCGCGTGAATGCGAACGGCGCCGCTATTCGCGCCGGCACTGAACTCAACTGTCACGCCCGCCGGTGCAGGCACACCATCCATGAGCTTGGCGGTGTACCTACCGTGTAAATCTTCAATGCCCATTTTCTGGCGGCACAAAGGGGTGCAGAGGGGGTAAGGAAGAAGGGCAGGGGGGGGGCAAATGCGACGACTCTTCTGTAGAGAAAGGCAAAATGAAGGCACTAAAATTGTGCTTGTCTGTGTTTCTTTTTGCTTCGGTGTAACAGCAAGCGCAGGACTGCGTCGCTGTGCTGCGCCTTTCGTTCGTTTGCCGCTCTTCTTGCTGAATGAATTCACTTGGCTTGTGGTACTGCTGGCAGTCGACGCGAGAGAGTGTGTACGTGTGCTGGTGTGTGACGCTCGTTAGGCAGAAAGTGAGAGACAGGGAGAGAGAGAGGGGGGTACAAATAGAAAGTTAAGGGGGACTCCTCCTCGGCGTCGCCATGCTCTGCCACTCCGCAGGAGTCCAACTCCACTCCACTCACCTCGGCCTGGCACAGGTCCGCCTCCTTGTGCGAAGCAGCGGTAGTCACGCAGTTCAGCAATGCATCGACTCAGCCGTCTTAGCAGGACCCCTGCCCAACACAACCCGCCCACCCCCTGCTTTGCAAATCACCTCATCGTCACTCCAGCTATGCTGGTCGCCACCCCGTGCCTCTCTCAGGGTGGCCCAGGCTCCCGAGCAGTGAGCACTCGACGTTGGATGAGATGCGCTTGAGTCACGCTGACACTCGGTTCATCATGTGGGTGGGGCAAACGTGTGCACCGTCGCAGGGCGCTCCGATGCCGCGCCACCGAGGACCTGGCCGTCGACATCAGCAGCGATACACCGCTCTGGCCTCGCTACGTCACAGGTACTAGAGCCAGTCACCACCAGAAATGATTCGGCGTTGGCAGGGATAGGGGGGCAGCCTGGCTTCCCCATACAGAGTGGGTTACTGGACCCTAAGATACGAAGCTCCGCTGTTCCCCGTCATCAGGGAAAGCGAGGTAGAGGAGAAAACCCTCCGGTGCTATGAAACCGTGGAAATCTTCAAGGAGGAAAGTTGCAAACAAGGAGGCGGCGTGCAGAGGTGTGCAAGACAACGATACAAGCACCGCGGATGAGTGTGGTGATGGGGTACGTGGCTTCTCTCTCCCAGTGACGATGCTAGGATGAATGTGTGTGGGGCGGGGGGAAGTGACGCGAGCATCTAGACGGCAAGCGTGAAGGCAACAGAAGACAAGAGAGCGGCTCTGAGGACAGCCGAGTCCATCTGACACGGAGGTCGGTGCGGGTACATCAGTGAGCCACGTGATGGAGAGGGGTGAAAGCAAAGGTACATGAAAACAAACCAAAACGACGATGACAGGAGGAGCACAGGACAACACAGAACAAAGCGACAAGAAGAAAGCGAGAACGAAAGTCGCCTAACGGGGGGAAAAGTGCAGGTCGTGAGGAGTGCGATCCTCGTCAAAATCACCATCGTTACACAGACACGCGTACACGAGAGAGAGAGAGAGCCATGCGTAGCGTGTGGAGGGCATGGTGAAGAAAGTTGCCGAAGAGAGGGGGGAGGGGGGGGGGCGAAGTGCCACAAACACATAAATAAAGCGGAAAAAAGAGTGCCAAAGCTGAGAAAGACCCCGAATACCTCCAGCAGAGGGTTCAGCAACGTGAACCTCAAAAGAAAAAAAGGCTAGAAGCGACGAACCCAACGAGCCACGCAAAGTGCCACAACTACACACGCTACAGCCCCAACACAGATGGGTAAAGTCATCGCAGTAGCTGAAGAGATGTCAAGCACACCTCTCACTGGGACTTCTACACCCTCTTCTGTCATTTCGTGCTTGTGCCGCTGGTCAGCAGTGAGCTGTCGGTTAAGCAGTGGAAAGACGCGACGGCTTACACTATCGTACGCCTGCAGCGACGCCACAGGTAGATGGGTGAGGCGGAAGAGAACACTGTCCTCTTCATCGCTTCTGCCGCGTGAGACGCCGGCAGCGTCAAGTGGCTCGTGAGCCCCTCGTGTAGCACCAGAACGCTGCCGACCGACGGCGCACACGTCCATCCAGGTGACACGGCGATCAAACGACAACTGAGGAGTCACTGGGCGTACGTCTAGCAGCACACCACTGACCACGTCGCGCTCAGAGGAGGGTACCATCACAGCAGCAGTGAGTGCCGCGTTTGGTGGAAGAGCTGCTTCACCTAGCATCTCAACGCCATTGCAGGCTTGCCCAAGCTCACTGTAGAGGGTAGCCAGTGTCTGTGAGAAAAGGCGCTGAACGCGCCGCCTACCCTCCTCAAGCATGTCAGAGCCTTTCTCGTCTGCAAAGAAGAGCGGCACGACATCCACCTCTGCGCCGAGCTGCTCGACCAAGGCAAGCCGGCCTTTGAAGAAGAAGCCGCGCACCATTACTGTGTGCTGGAGTCTACCTGGGCGAACGAAGGTCAGTGTGTCCCAGGCATCACCAGTGAGTCGAAAATGGTCCGCTACTGTGGCGTGGACGTCGGCACTGTCTGGCTTCTTTTTGTGCAGCAGTGCAACGACTTTTGTACGAAGATCGTCACACGTCATCGCAACAGCGCTGGTCAACTCAGTAAAATAGTGATCAAGCGCAGCAGCAACCACGTAGCCTGCGTTGTCCACGCTCAACAGAGAAGGTGCATTGGGAACGGGTTCAGAGGAGGATTGGGGCATCTGCGTTACCCTTACTTCGAAGCCATCCATCATCGCCATGTCTTCCTCAATGGGAAAAACGCAGAGAGTCCCGTTCCCGAAGCAGCAGTACCTCACGCTATCGGTACAAGAAGACGGCGCTGTGGAATACACTTCCTCGAGCATCCTGTTAAACGCCGCATCGTATGCAGGACTTACACGCCTCCATCCCTTCCACACGTCCGACAGGCTCTTGAAGGCTGCCAAGGGCAACGCTGCGTCGGGCGTCCAGCAACGAAGCCATGGCGAGCCCTTTTCTTTCATACGTGGCGCCCACCACTGGCAGTTGGCACGAGCGCCCGTCGCTCCTACACTCACAGTGCAGGCAGTGGTCATCGGGTCACCAGTCGATACGGCAGATGGGGCTACAGCCTTTTCTTCCGCTTGAAACCGCGCTATATACTCGATAAATCTGGGATCACGTAGAGAAGACAGCTCGCTTTGGTTAACAGAAGCACGCAAATGAGAAAATGTCGCCTGCTCATCGATCTCACGATGCACAAAGCTGCGCAAGTCGCTCCTCAAGAGTTCTTCTTCAGCACGGTACTTGTAAAGAAGATCGCGAATATCACTAGTCTCTGCAACAAACACTTCCACTGCTCCATTCGTGCCTGAAGAGGGTGCCCCGCCATCCTTCTTGCAACGCGGTGTTGCCATTGATCCAAAAGAGACCGCGCTACTCCTTAATGGACACCGATCGGGAAGACAACAAGACGAGAAAAAGGTCGAGAGAGTTCATTCTCTGGCATGTGGAAGCCCTTCACAGAGAAATAGCAATCGCACGATAAGGAGTACCGAAGTGACAGTCCTCTCATGTTCGATTCGCAGTTTACTTTTCTTTTTTTTCTGCTTTCATCACGGCGCCGCCATGAAGGATAGCGACACGACACTCAGAAGTCTCAAAGCACATCGATGATGTTTCCTCGAATAGAGAGAAATTGAGAGACGGCGTCACGCACACAAACATGTTTCTCTTTCGATGTGTGATTCGACCACGAGCAGGTCAACGAGTACGCGCATACAACTACAGCCCACCTGCACCTCCGTCGCGCCACGGCTAAACCCTGGTCGTTTAGCACGAGCCGTCCCGCCGCTGAATCGAGCCATGCGCCTGGCCGGCTCTTCCCGCCCTTTCTCGCCCCTTCCTCGGATGCATGCTGCACGATCGGCGCCACACGGACCTGGATGGGCGGCACGCCTCGATCCGAGCGGGCCGCGCCCACAGTCCAGTTCGAGGGCGGAAGCCGTGGCGTCAGCTCTGCGGGCAACAGGGGGGAGGGGGGTCTAGGCGCATGCCGGATGAGCTCCAGGAGGAAGTGGAGCAGCTGCACGCCAGGGCCCTTGGAGACCCTGTGCCCTGCATGCCAGGCTTCGGCCCCCGTCACACCTCAAGTGGCGGCGTCCCGTTATGTGGTCTGGTGGGTCTCCACATTGGAGCCTGGAGGACTTGATGGTGTCCCCATTCGGGTTGTTCTCGTCACGCCTCCGGCATCTGTACCACATCAGCCCACCCGCTCGGCTGTAGGCGATGCCGCATGCGTCGCGCACATGCGTTCTGGCGTCGATTGAGGTGCATCTCCTCGCACCTCTCCGCTCCATCATCCACGCCCTCCTCACCGCTGGATGCACTGCTCCGATGTGATACACCATGCCAGCCGTGCTTAACAGCGCGTGCGCACGGTGCTCGCATTTGCACATCTCGGGACCTGCTCCAGGGCAACGCCGTTGCCTGGGTGGCTCACTGCCCCGACCCTCCGTTGCCATCAACGCCGCAGGGCGCGTCTCTGGGTGGCCTGCTCGCATGTGCCGCCACAAGTCGGGCGCTGCCATGAGTCTGTAGCGGCAGTGGCACCCCGCCCTAACCCTAGCCCGCACGCCTTCGATCGCAGCGGGGGTATCCAGCGGAGGGTGCCGCGGATAGACACGCGCCTGCGCACAAAGAGCTCACACCACGCCGCCCCGGACGGGTACAAGGGGGCAGCGACAGGCACCAGACGGGCAAAGCCCGCGCAGCACAGGCAAGATGGGCACAGTGAGGCCGCTTCATGCTAGGCCGCAGCGGGAGATGAGGCATGCTTGGGGCCTCGAGCGGCCCGCGAGTCACGCGTGGCATATCGGGCACAATTCCAGGTCGGATGCCCCCATAGCAAGCACAGGTGGGGTGGGGCACCACAATGCCAGCGCAGTAGCGGGCAGCGCGCCACGCCGTCACTGCCAGTCGCCCGCCGCTGCAGGAGTCCAAAGTGCGGACAGGTGCTGCTGCGCAACAGGGCGAGCATGGTCTCTGGCAGCCTCGTAGGCACAGCATCCTTCTTCCTTGGCGTGGAACGCTGGCCGTCATGCAACTGCCTAGGTTCGTAGTGAGGTGATCCAAACGCCATCGTGGCCGCACGTCTCTTCGGTATGCCACCAGCCCAGACCGGTCCAGCGACACCAAGAGTACGCAACCGTGTCCGACGGCAGGCTGCGGACTGCTTGGCCTCCCCGCAAAGGGTGGGGCGCAGTAGACACTGAGATGCCGCGCACTGAGGTGGCCGGCATCATTAGGGAGGATGAAGTGCTCCGTAAGAAAACGAGAAATCAAACGACCATGCGACAAACTTGCTGTCGTATTGAACATTCGGAAGAAGGATTGTAGTTTTATGCGTTTGCACACATGCGTGCAGCACATACTACTTCGCAACTTTAGCTGTATGATTCCAATGATGCCTCACAAATGCTCGCTTCGTGTGCTGTGAGGACGTTGTATTCCTGCAGTGAGAAAAAGGGGTCATTTTCAAAGCCCGATCCTCTGTACACGGCATGATCTCAAGAACAAAAAGGAAAGGTTACTGTTTCTTCAGCAAGTGGCATGAAGGCTGATGAACGAAAATTGTTTTTGCTTGGTGAATGGCATGACTGCGACAGAGATTCACTTCTCATATAATCCTCTACGTGTGCGTAGATATAAAGCAGCAGAAGTCATTCGTGTTGTATCTTGTTTGTCGGGTATAGACCCTTAAACAGTACTTTCCGTGGTTACCTCGCCTCGGTGAAACGCTTAAAAGTATATACCTTTTTTTTTAATAATGCTGAGGCAGCTCATTTTACTGCACGTATAGCGTCCAAAGACAAGAGTGTAGTCAATAATGAGTAGGAAAGTACAAAGAGGAAACTTATTGCTTGAGGCTAGCGCTTTGGGAACTGCTTTGTCGATCCACCAGCCAACAGTGTGGCTAGAGGCAAATAGAAGAAGACCACAATAAAACAATAGTGTGGTGCATGGTCTTACTGCTCAGGTGCGCCATTACGATTGGTACATCGAGGTAATGTGCTCAGGGTGCTGATGCGCACCAGCTGAATCATACAGCAAAGTCAACGTGCCAAAGAAGTATGCTAGTACAACCTCTATAAATCGCTTGCGCATTTGCACTTTTGGGGGACATTTTCGCAAAACCTTTAGAATGAAATAGGCACCTACAGAAAAGGTTCTGCAGGTAAGATTTCCTTCTTAGCACTGCACTGTGGCAAAGTGGGTTGTCTTTGCTAAAAATTATTGCCTCAACCTGTCACACTCTAATGCATCATTTTTTTTTTTTGAAGAGCGATCATCTTTTCCAAAGCGACTTACACAATCAAATAGCACGAGCTACAGGGAGTATTCATACATATACTCTACCAATAATAAGCATAAAACACGAAGTGCACAAGCACAAAGGAAAGGTAAAAAGAAAGAAAGAGATGGTATAGATCAATGAGACAACGAATCTGAGATACATGTCGCCTGGTCGAATCACTTATGAAAAGAATGAGAACAAAATACGAATAAATGAGCATCGAGAATCTACTGAGTCCCAGTGCCAGCGGGAAAACGGCAAAGAAATGAGAATTTGAATTGTCTGTCCCTGGTGACTAGGATAGCTCTAGGCACATACATAGATGGGTTCACATAATCCAGCGTTGTACCGGTTGTTCTTTTCCCTCTCCAGAAAAGAAAGAATACACTTTGAGCACAAGAAAGAGAAACTACGGAAGCACCTCCTAAATAGGCTCAGCGTCGTAGTGTGCTCTGAAACCGTTCACATCGCCCTCAATAAACATCTCTGTGGATTGAGGATTCACGGTGACTTCGACAATGTAGCGGCCGTCGTCGTTCTGGTACATGCTGGCGTTGTCTAGAGCCTCGATATTGGAGCGGGCACCAAACGTGGCGCGCACGTGAATGCGGAAATCTTGTGTGTCGTTATAAAACGCCCACTTCTTCTCGTGATCGTTGACAAGGCGGAACAACAAACCGTTACCTTCGGTCTTGAAGCACTTGCTGCAGTACGTTCCCTTGTAGCTTGAGCCGCCGTGTTGGGCCTCTGGAATCGCTGCTTTCACCAGAACAAACTTACAATCCTGGTTCTTCAACGTCAGCTCGTTGCCACTGGAGATGCACTCAAGGCCGTACTGAAAGCCAACGTTGAAAGCGCTCTCCAGCTTAGACTCCTCCTCAGTCCCCATCATTCGAGTAGACATGAGAGGCTCTTCAGACGACAAAACATTCTGATTCAGAGCAGCAGTGCCACGAATACGATTAGCCACACTGATAGAGATGTCCACCTCGTTTGCGTTTCCAGGTCTGAAAGTGACAATCGGCTGGTTGCGCGTGGGGACAGCGCCACCGTTGAACGACTTCAACACATAGACACCCTCGAGGTTGATCTGGCTAAGAATCCGGCATAGCTGGATGGTGCCCTCCGAAGACTGGAGCAGAATCCCTGACTCGTTATTGCAAATATGGAAACCCTTTTGAAATCCTTCGCTGATCAGCTTCTCCACGCGCATCAGGCTTTCGTCCGCCTCGACCTGAGTGGTTGCAAGTTCACCTCGCAGAAGACCTGCGTCAAGCTGGCAGCTGCCGCGCAGGGAGTTTGCAACATTCGCAGTGACAAAGCATCCACCATTGCCGTCGGGAATGAAGCGCATTATCATCTCCTGATTCGGCGGCTGGCCGTTGATCGCAATGATAGCGTGCTCGCCGTTCAGATCCGAAAGCTTCGATGAGCACACAAAAGCAAAAGAGCTGTTGGTGTTTTTGAGAAGAAGTCTGTTAAGCTCAATCACAATATCAAATCCGTCAGCAAATCCCTTGCTCAGCATCTGCTCCACCGACTCCTGAGCGGGACCGGTCACGTTGCCCGTGGAATGCAGAGAGCCGACAATATGGCCATTTTCATATTGTACCGTTCCGCGCAGATCATTCACAACAGTGACATGCGCTGTCAGTGTGTCCCCGCAGCGGTGAATAGTCAGAGTCGCTTTTGTAGATGCAATCCTCCCATCGCAATGGGAAAGAGTATATGTACCGCAGATGTCGTCGGCGGTGGACATTGCTGCTCCAGTTTCGTCTCGCACAGCGTGTATATCTAGTGTTGTAAGTAACAGTTGTGGCGGTGAAGTAACGCTGTTGCTGCTTTTGCGTATGGGGGACAAGTTCCGGTTGTAAGCATGTAAACGAAAAAAAAACGATACACAGAAGCCTACAACCAAAATAGAACAGTCTTCGTTTCACGCGGAATAGTAAAGGTGGCAGTGAGGGTCAAAAAGTAAAGAGGTTTCCGTAAAATAAGAAAAGATATAATTGAAGAGAGCCGCATGCTTACAGTCACACAGACGTAATGGTACGAGGTAGAAAGAGAGCATACTCTGGGCACATTCAGATTTGGCACTTTGTGCCCTTGGTAGCATAGGGCCTGTTGATGGTGTCCTTGTGCACTCAAGACAACAGCAACGCGGGCAAGGAAAGTAAAAAAAATGTTCCGTTCCTCGGCGAATTCTTTCACGTTTCTTTGAAAAGGTGAGCTCAAGAGGAAAGCAACACTTTTCCATGCTCATCCCCACATGTTTGACAAATCGATTAGACAAGAATCACTGGTTTGCAGCCCACACGCAAGTCCACTGTTTGCGTTCAAACAAGTGCAATAATGGACTTCTGGCGTGGCGAAGTAAAAGGTACTTGTCACGTACTTGATCCATCATGTTCGGTGTTGGAGTTCGAGAGAAAGTCGCGGTGCAGCCATGCAAGATCTCTACCACCATACCGACCGCAAGTCTCTGCCCCCCCCCCTCTCTTTCATTGCCTGCCAACTTAGCTGGGCCAGCCATGGGTCCTCTCACAGCCTTGTCCTTCGGGCTTGCTTAGTGACGGTGGCCAATTACACCCGAGGACGGGCTCACCTTCCAGGACCTCCCCCACCCCGCGATCGATCATCTCTGGAAACCGTTCGCTTAGCAGCCCTGCCCCTTTCAAACCTCCAGGCCCCCCCCCCGCTACCCTTATGAGTCCATCTCCGGCTGCTGCTCGCCAGCACGTCTGCCACGCCCAGAACCACCCACTGTCAAAGCTACAGCCTTCAGGCACAGTCATTCTTCCAGAGTGTTCGCACGGCTAATGCATGCCATAGTTTTCCGAGCGGGCTCCCTTTTCACCAGAACAAGGGCTTCGTTCGTGCATGATCCGCAACCTCACAACCGTGGCACCACCGGCTGCAGGAATGTCCTTGCAGAGGCATTTTTCTTGTACAATCTAAAGTATCTTGCGAGTGTCTCGATTTGTGCGTACAATGTGTCATTATCCAATGTGCGAACGCGATGTTGCGATGTGCTTCCTCGCAGTCGTCGCGTCTCTGTGGCAGGCGCAATGTAAATGCTGCAACGCATTCTTCTCATCGGCGGTCACACTGAGAGCAATAGCCTGTAAAGGTATCAGGGTCACGCCGTGCAAGATTGCCTGACATCACCCCCTTTTATTCATGCGTGCTGTATGCGTCCATTTGCTCGCGTTCCTCATCTAAGGATCGATGTCTAATCTGCTTCTCATATTTTTCTCCTCGCGTTGCTCTCTTCGTTACTGGGAAGATAGTATAACGCACCCTTCACACTACGTACTAAGCCAGCTTAGTTTACAATGTCCTTCACTACCAAGTTCGCGATGTGGTGGGGGAGTGTTACCACCAAGACCGAAAACCTCTTCAACAAGGAAAAGCAACGCCTGGTCGCCCACGAGTACTATGACAACCCCAACCCAAAGTCCGCTCGACCGAAGAGCATGCACTCAATCCGCGGTAGCATGCGAGCAGCGGGAAGCACCCGCAGCTTCCAAAGCGCTGATGACACTGAGAAGCGCTCTAAGTCGTCTCATCAGCAGCAAGAAAGGAAGTACGAGGGTACCGTAGAGCAGGTCTCAGGATACAGTAACTCGCAATACAGCGGCGCGCAGCAGGGCCAGTACATGCAAGACCCGCAGTATATGCACCAACAGCAGTATCAGGGCTATCCAAATCAAGGCTATAACCAAGCCTACTAGCAGGCTGTGCGCACTCAGGGGAAAAGTGACCTGTTTATCCTTTCGTACATAGTTTATTTTTATTATTATTGCCGCAGCCTCTGGAACTCATTCTTGCTACCGGATGCACGCTTGAGCTGTTTTATTGCTTGTGTTTTCCTGCTCTCACCTGAGGTTAAGCAATCAGCTGTCTCACTTTATCTTCCCTTTTTCCCCTTGCCTCCCTGTATTCTCTGAGTCTTTATTCCTTCTTTTCTCTCCTTTGTGAAAACCTACTGTACAGATACTATGAGGTTA
The DNA here is from genome assembly GCF_000755165.1 of Leishmania panamensis. Classification (NCBI taxonomy): domain Eukaryota; phylum Euglenozoa; class Kinetoplastea; order Trypanosomatida; family Trypanosomatidae; genus Leishmania; species Leishmania panamensis. Next base: position 359,496 of record NC_025862.1, on the reverse strand, counting down.
GCGTCGCCCTTTCTTTTTTTTCTCCTTACCCCCTTCTCTCTCCCTCTCTTGTGATGTATATGTGCATGTGTGACGGTCCTCCAACATGCTAAGCAAGGATGAAAACTATTTCCTGTTTTCTATGAAATTCATGTGACCAACTACGTAGCTCGCTTCATCGGCAGTGATTGGAGGCAAAAGAACTGGGATGGCCTGTACTGTATGCAGGAGCCTGTATATTCTCAGAAGTGCTGACGGCTGCGGTGAACAACCTTTAGATGCTGGGTGTTTTCTGTGTCCGACTTGAATATATGTCCTTCCTTTCTCTCTTGATGTGACCTACCTCCGCTTATTTGTCATCTAATTTTTAAAAAAGCAAGTGTGTAGCGTTGGGGTAAAAAAGAAATGGTAACAGAATTATGATAAGGCTACGCGCTCTAGCCATCAGTTTTGCCTGTTGCTTCAATTACCAGTAAACGAGTCTGCGAATGCGAGAGCTCGTGGTGCTTTATTTGCAGCAAATGTGAAAAACTAGCCCAAAGGTTGCAACGGTACTGTACCCCATCTTCTTGTGGCTTAAACCTTGACCTCACTCTTCCCATCCTGTCATTTATCCTGCTCTTATCATTTACTTTTTGTTCCACCCTTTAGAGTAGATTTAGTAACTTTCCCCTCTTCTACGATGGGTCGAGGTTTCGGACGCGGAGCCAAGAGTGTTGCAATTGTTACACACGCTCAGACTAACCATGCTGGCAAAAAAACCCCAAAAGGCCTCCGCGGTACCCGTCAACGCAAGCGCCAGAGGTTCCTTAGCCGCAACAGCGAGCAGGCAGAGCTGGAAAACTCTCTAGGGCTCACAAAGGCAGGAAAACACACGCAGAAGAATCTTGCACAGGAGATTGCTTCGATTCAGTTTGCACATATAGTTAATAAGCGCGAGAAGGGCCTTAAGCACCTCCGCAAGCAGATTATGGGTGCTGTGAAGGATGTTCGACGACGCTACACTGACAAAGCTCGCAGCAGACAGAGCAAAAAGTAGAGCTTTTGAACCAACTCCTCGCCGATATGGACCTGGCTGATACGCACTGTAGTCATTAGCTCCTCGACAGACCCTACATGGTATCTGTTTGCAGAGCTTTGAGAAGTCGCTTGGTGCTGAAAAGTTGTCGGCGGCTTCTCATCGACATGCTCATCTTTTCTCCTTTTGACAGCCTGACCCAAGCTAACGGGTAAGTGCCGTAATATCAGAAGAAATTCATTTGTTCTCCAAATAAAGTGCCTACAGAAAAGAAAACTTACTGCCGTAACACAAAACGAAGTGACATGCAAAGGTCATTTGCATGTGCGTTCAACTGAAAGCATCTAGTCATTAGGCTTTTGGAGGGAGGTCTCTTGACCTAGTAGCTGCCTCTCCCCAACCTTGTTCTAGAAAGCTGAGTTGATTATCTAAGCAGCAAGCTGCAGAGATTCTGCCACTGGCTCGTTTCCCAATATAGCACCCACTTTTTCCTTTTATTGTCGTCATCAGGATATCCTCTACTCTCCCCTTCTCATTTCCTTCCACACACAATCATAAACGTGCGTCAGAAAGTTCTAGAAACTGTACAGATGCACCGGTGTCTCCAGCCCTTGTTTTACGCGAGGCAAACTGGAGTGTGCTGCACCACAGTCATCTTGTTGACGCTGCGTAAAGCAAGTACTCATAGCACCAGCGGCAGCGGTAGATACATGGAAGATGAGGACCCTGCCGCAGTGCTACGACAGCTACAGGAAGATATGCGAAGGCGGGCTGTTACAGAGGTGAAGGAAGCACCACCAGCATCGCCCCGCCGCTCTGGCAAAACCAACTTCTTTGAGGTGACGAAGCCGCCAAGTAACAGTTCTGAAAAGCAGTGCAATGATGCTGCAAGCACCAGCTATTTTGAAGAAAGGAATGTGAACTCGAAATTCGATGTGCCAGGTCGGGCGAGCTGTGAGAACCAAAGCGACTCAAAAAGGGAGGCCTCTAACTCCTTTCTTCGGAAGCTATCCAAGATGGAGTCCGACTCACGCCTGCCATCGTTTCCAACCTATAATGCGGCTGCTGAAGGAAGGCGCAAAAGGATCGAGACCAAAATCAAAGAAGAGCGCTCAAAGATGCTGATCTTTCGCGATGTTGGGATGGATCTGGATAAGCCAATTCTGTCTCGCGATGTCTTTCTGGTGCTCAAGTATTTCCGCTATGGAATGGATTTCGCTATAGACAATGAGCTTGAGCGGATGTTGCGCTACTTCAACGAGCACGCCACGAACGAGCTCAAGATCATTCAAGACAGCAAGCTGATGCGCGGCCCGCCGTTTCTGTCACGCAAGCGACGCCATGTGTCACGACAAAAAAACCCAACGACGTCGTTAATGAAGCCTACACCTGCTGTCGGGGGGTCTGCGGAAGGCGATGTCGCGGAGCAGGAGGGTTCGACGGTAGCGTCGCATCAGCAGGCCCTGCAGTTCCAGATCAGCTCCGTATTTCCTCATATTCGTTGCGCACATACGCGCCAGTTCTGCTCTCCCAACGCTTTCAGTGCGGCCGCCGCGTCGAAGCTAGCCACGCTTCTATCTCTGAGCAACAGCTCATCGTCTTTTGCCTCGTATTTCCCACCCATGACGGGGCACGAGGCGAGGGGTAGCTGCAGTAAATCGTACAACGCGAAGGACAGTGGCTTGTTCACTACGATAACTCCTTCCATGTTTCGTCGGCCAGCGGTAGTCATTCTGTCCCAACTCGGGCAAAAGTTCGGCTCTCAGGCCGACATAGATTGGCGCCGACTTGCCTACAGCACGACCTGTCCAGGACTCCTGCCGTATATTCCCCTCCCAGCCGAAGAAGTGGGGACAGCAAAGAGTGGCACCACAAACTCGCAGTCACGCTACGGCATCTCCAGATCGGACATTCTAGGAAAGGACGGCAGCAGTGTCCGTGCCGCCTCATCACCGCGGTCGATGCCGATCGATGTGATTTCGCTTCGTAGTGCTGACGTCTACAAGTACGGCTGGGTGCAACGTCTGTACGTAAACCGATTCGCCAAATCGCTTTCCCCAGCAACACCTTCTGAACCTGGCGAGCAGCCCTCTGTCGACGAGATCAAGAATGCCCTGTTAGCCTCCTCTACGTTTGTTGGCAGCCAGTTACTGGAACCGTTCTACGCTACACTAGGCTTGCGCAATTATCTTCTGCCGCATGTAATGCTGGTAGACCATGAAGGCATCGTCCGCTGGCTCAGCGGTGGTCTCCCTGATGCAGACGAGAAGGCTGTGTTCCCTTCGCTTTTACGGCAGCTGGAGTTGGAGTATCTCAAGGCACCCAAGTAGATCGTGCTTCTCTTCCATTTTCCCTCCGCCATCACCTCTCGTTCTTTTTTCTGCATGTGTGTGTGTGTGTGGGGGGGGGGGTATGTGGACGTGTGCTGCTCACTTTCAAATCTTTTCCTTCGTTGTAGTCAGCACGGGCCATTGTCATCGTTTTTGAGGTGTTGGATTTCCCTAAGAGTGTCACGTGGTACTATTGTGAGAAAATCACCACCCCTCCTTTGACCACGCTCCCCCCTCCCCGCCTTTGGCTGCGTCTTTCCTCTGCAGTGTGTGGCTATCGCGTTGGGGTGGGAAGACGGAATACACTGCATGTTGCGAATCGCCATTGAGGGGGGAGAGTTATTTTCTCTCGATACTTCTGTGTTGCTCGATTTAAGTGTTCACAGGTCTAGTGGACCAGATGTGGTCGGAAAAAAGGTAGAAGCACCGGGGCAAGTGTTGTAGAGGAGAAAAAAAGAGCAACGCACGTGAGCGCAGAAAACATGATGAGTCGTGGGTGTGTGTGTGTGTGTGTGTGTGTGTGTGTGTGTGTGTGTGTGTGTCAGGGTTGACATCATGCTTTCTCTTTACCCACACCCACCCTTCTGAGGTTGTGTCTAGTCGCTTCTGAAGGTGACACTCAGGACTCTGCATTGATTGATAGGATTCGCCTTCTCTCAGTCGCTCTGCGTGCAGTGAGGAGCTTTCAGAGTAGACAGGATAGTAGCATACCACGAGAATCACTCACGCATCACTTCCACTCTGTCCCCTCTCCCCCACCCCCACCCCTCACTACACGCATGTGTTGCCCTCCGCGCTTCAGTGGTGGAAAAAAGATCCACCGTGCACGTACGCAGGTAAAACGGCGCTGCCCTAACATAGCCTATTCTCTGCTTCTCTAGGGGGGAGGGGGGGGGCAGTATGTCGCTAGCGCACAAAATCTTCGCCACGCTGAAGGCAAGTGGGGACAGCGCCTTGCCCAGTCCTACAGCATCCACTGCAGGTCAGTCAGGCACAGCTGCGACCACGTCAGCGTCTCCATCAGGCTCGTGGAATGAGCGCTTCTACCATATTGCTGTGCAGGGGTGCTGTCACGGAGAGCTCGACCGCATCTACAACTCCTGCAGCGAGCACGAGCGGCAGACCGGCAAGCGAATCGACGTGCTGCTCTGTTGCGGTGATTTCCAGGCCGTGCGGACGACCGGGGACCTAGACAGCATGGCAGTGCCAGACAAGTACAAAGTACTTGGCGACTTCCACAAATACTACGCCGACGTTTCCGACGCGTCCGCCGTACACAAGGCGCAAACAGCGGCGCCGTACCTGACCATCTTTGTAGGCGGTAACCACGAGAACTCTGACCTCCTGGCGCAGGAGAGCTATGGCGGCTTCGTGGCGCCTAACGTCTTCTACCTAGGCCATTCCTCTGTTGTCACCATCGACGACTGTCTCACCATCGCAGGACTCAGCGGCATCTTCAAGGAACCAGACTACGACCGCCCGTATCCACCCCGGCCGTACGCTGTGAATCCAATGGCTAAAAAATCCGCCTATCATGTGCGGCGGATCGAAGTCGAAAAACTGCACGCCTACCTGCGTGCCACCCAGGAACTGCGCAGCAGCAGCAGCATTGAGACGACCAAGGTAACCCCAGCCGCATCTCCTGCAGCGTTGCCACCGATGGTCGACCTCTTTCTCTCCCACGACTGGCCTGTGGGCATCACCAGCTACGGCGACGAGGCACAGCTGCTGCGCTTCAAGCCATACTTCAAGGATGACATCTGCCGCCACGCCTTGGGCAACCCGCACACTATGCGCCTGCTGCAGGAGGCGAAGGCACCCTATTGGTTTGCCGCACACCTTCATTGCTACTTCGAAGCCACCGTTGCACACCCAAGCCCGAGTGCGACGGAGACGATGGCAGCGGCGGCAGCAGCAGCGTCCACAAGGTTTGTGGCCCTGGATAAGTGTGCGAAGGGACACGGGTTTCTCACTTTCATCGATATCCCACGTGTGCGTCAAGGCTGCTCTAGTACGTCGGTCGCATCTGCATGCAGCGAGTTAGCCGTATTGCCGTTGGGAGGCCAGCGACACAGTACAGCTACTGTACTGGGTGCCTCACGTATTCGCCGAGACCCGGTGTGGCTAGAGGTGCTTCGTGTCTCTCATCAATTTGTTGCAGCGAACCGTACTGTCGATGCAGGACTTGGGGGCGGCGGCTTCGATGTGGAGAAGGCAGTGAAGGAAGTTGTTGCAAGTTTCCGGAGCGCTACAAGGCCGTCTGCTGCCGCTCTTCTCGCGCCGACGACAAAGATGCTGCTGGCAGCGCTACAACTTTCCCCAGCACTTCCCTTTCAGCAGATGGCGCCTGCAGCCACGTCGCCTGAGTATCCCTTGAGAAGGACTGATGGGAGGAGGCCCATATCGACGGCTTGGTGCGACGGCACCGCTTGGCAGAATCGAGACAGCGTCCGAGGTTTTGGTGATGCTCTTCAGCCACACCACCCACGCGCGCGCACCGAGGTGATGAGTACGTCTTCTGTCTCCATTGCGGCACCTGTGTCAAGCACTCCGCTGTGGTATACTGCAGACACACAGCCCTCGCAGCACCCGCCAACGAGCGCGCTGAGCCTCTTCGAGGATGTGGAACCGACAAGCAACACATCAGCTCTCTCTTCGACACCGGGTATGACAGCTGCTCATGTCTCGACTTCGTCTGCTTGCACTGAAGGAGGCGGTGGCACACCGCCGCCGGCACCGGCAGCAACGACGCTGAGTTGGTTCGAAGACACAACGCAGCGCCAGCAGCAGCAATGACGAACTATTGACAGCTGGTGGACGTAGATGTGAGCTTATGTACCTATGGACGAGTGTATGTGTGTGTGTAATCATGGGTGTACATGGCGCCCCCTGACTCGCTCCCACCCTCACCCCTTCCCCTTCAACCAGAGCAATGCGAGCGTGTTTGTTGTCCTCACTGGTGGTGCTCTTGCCTTTCTTCGTTATCGATGGAAATGGACACTCGGAAGGGACACCTCAATCGGCCAGCGTGCCCGGGGTGGGTTGTATATGAGCTAGACAGCCAGAGGGAACAAACGAGAAAACGAAGAGGCACACGCAAAGACAAGCCAAAGGGGGAGTCCGTTAAACGGGAAAAAAGCGTGGTGCGCACATGGCCAGCACGCGTATGCATACTACAGGTGTTACGTGCAATGTTGGCGAGAAAGCCCCCTCTCTTTCCCAGCCAACCAGCCCGTCGGTCTCGTGACTCGCTCTCTACACGCCTGAACGTGTGTGAGTCGAAGGGAATGGGCAGGAAATGATATTCTTTCCACGATGACGCACCTCCCTTGCTGAACCTCTCCCTCCTGAACAACGCTCTCTCTCTCTTTCCTTCTCCGCGTTCTGCATCTCTGCATTCGATGCGCCTCAACACGCACCACGCCCTGCTGTTTGTTTTTGAGGAAGTGGTGATACCAGGGTGGTGTACGAAACAATAAAGGAAAAAAAGGTTGGGCCAGTCTAAAGGAAGAGTCAGCGGTATAAGTTGTTTTCCCTTCCCCTGCCTCCCCCCCTTTTCTCCTCCTCCCTCCTCCCTCCTTTGGGGAGACTAGAAGAGAGAGAGAGAATCGAGACGACGGAAACTAACAACCAAATACAAATACAAATACAAACAAAAAAAAAACATAACAAAAAGAAGGAAAGAGTCTGGGGCCAAGAAGGAGAAGAAGATCAAAAGGCGACACGCTCATTCCGTTTTTTCGCTTGTTGTTCGACTGTGGTGGTGGTGGTTGCTGCTGAGCGATCGCACGAATACACGTTTTGCTTCCCGGGTTTGCGTCTGTTAGGGGGGTGTTTTTTTTTCCGGAGTCTCCTTCTCCCTTCCCTCGCACATACACACAAACCTCTAACCCCATCCCCTCCGCACCTCACCGCCTTTCACTCTCTGGTGCTTTCTTCTCCCTCTGTGTCTTGAGCAGCTGTGTGGCAGGAGGAGTAGTTGTGTAGTGTCGCTGCACTACTTCGACGCGCATCCTTAACCCTCGCTCCACTTTTTGTCGCTCCTCCCCCCCCCTCCTCCCTCCTTTCTTTGTGTCTTTGGTCGTCTTAACAGCTAGAGAAGAAAGGGAAAAAAAGAGGCGAGAGAAAGCACCTCGAAGAGGAAGTCGGAAAGGAAGAAGTAGAGGCCTCCGCACACACACACACACACGTCCTGGTGTCACACTGCCTGTGGACGTGCACACTCCCAACTTCTCCAGCTTCTTTGACTCGGGTTTCCGTCGCTGACCTTCCCCCTTCTCCACTTGTTTTCTTTCGCACACGCAAGCTCGTATACACCTATACGCCTCTCCCCCCGTCCTCCTCCTCTCTCTTCCAGGTGGGAGTTGCGTTGTCTCTGTTCTTCCTTGTTCCTTCGAAACGGCAGCCTTCATACACACATACACATACACACACACACACACACACACACTCTACCTCTACCTCTACCTACCTACCTCTCTACCTCTATATATAGCGGCACCCCTCTTGTACTGTGGCTCCCTCTCTTCCATTCGCCAGTGTAAACTGGCGTGCCTTTGTACGTACGTGTGTGTGTGTGTGTGTACCACTGCCCTCCCTCTCTTGCCCCTTTCTATCCTTCTTCGTTTGTTATTGCTACTACTATCACCACCACTACTAGTACTACTACAGCCTTTTTTTTTCCTGCACTTTTCTCTCGCTCACTGCGCTTGTCTTCCCTCTCCTTTGTGTGTGTGTGTGTGTGTCTTTGAAGGGTTTGCTGTTGTCCGCGTTGATACTTTCGCCTTGTCTGTTGTCTCTCTTCCCCCATTTTGTGTTTCTCCTCCGTTATTATTCTTCTTCGAAAAGGTGGCGCCACCTTCACACCTTGGCTCAGCTTCCTTTTCCGTGTCTCTCTCTCACCCTGTTTCATCTGCACCTACACTTCAGGCATTTCTAGGCGCTCGCCCGCTCCCTCAACACACCTCAGCCTTGTCGGCGTTCTCACCCGCCCTCACGAAAGAAAACACGCACAGTTAAGGCCTCAAACGCACATCCCTCGTTGTTCTGAAAAAGTTCATCCTTTGTGGGTGTGGGTGTATATATACTTTTACTGCACCTCTCTCCCTCCGGCCAGCTGTAAGAGAATATACAAACGTACAGACACGCACGCATCGCTTGTCAGTCCGTCTGTGCGTTTGCGCCTGTGCTTGTGTGCGCGTACGGAGACAAAGACGTGGGCTAAACCGAAATTGGGCCACGAGAACGCAAAAAAAAAAAAAAGCGAAAGAACGCCAGCCATGGACAGCGTAGATGCGGCACTGCACCGCAGCAGTGCCGGGCAGCCCTCCTCGCCAATCGAGTTCAACGTGGAGAGTATTTACGCGCGTCACCTCACCGGAGGGCCAAGCATGAATGGAAGCTGCAGCCTTAGTGCCAACGCCTCGCGGCTGGTGACCTCGCCGTGGCTGCCTGCACCTACGCACGCAGCCTCACCTTCATTGGTCACCATTGAGGAACCCGTGCTGCACGATGCAGTCAACACTCATGCCGCGATCACTCCAGGTATTGTACCAGAGGACGGGGAGCTAGATCAATTCGATATCGTTCTTCAGCAGGATGCGGCCGCTAGTAATGGCAATGCACAAGCTCCCTTCCGTAACCGCAGCCCGTCTAACGCTGGCACTCACTCACCATCTGGGGCCACTCCACCTTTGGCTGCCGGCTGCTATGCAGGCAGCAGCGGCCTCGTCGTCTCCTCGACTTCTCACTACAGTGGTGGGGCGGGAAGCAATCAATGCTGCAGTCCTAGTGTTCTGCTTCAGGGCGCTGCGAGACGGCTACCTTCAGTGGCTGGTGCGTGTCAAGCATCGGCCATAACTCAAGATAGAGACCAATGTGCTCGGCTCATCCACCAGATGGTATCTGCATGCCGTGGTGAGCTGCATCTGCACGGGTACAACGGCAGTGGCGGTACCAGCAGCACGTCCGTAGCCTCCCCCGGTGGAGATCCGCGAACAACAAGCTCGCCGGCTGCACCGCAGCCCTCCACCACATCTGCTGCAGGTGTCGTTTCCGGGCTCGATCCGCACATCTTCGAAGAGGAGCTGAGCCTCCTCACCGGAATCATACTGGAGGCAAACATGGCCCACAACCCGCAGTGGCAACCTCAATTTGCATACCGAAGTAACCATAATGCCAGCAGCAACAGCAACGGTGGCTACGTCTCGCCACCACACGGCGTTCTGCGAACCTCGCCACGCAGCGGCGGTGTGGGCCTCCAATCCCTAGCAACAGTGCCATCAGCAGCAACGGCAACCATGGCAGCAAGTCTATTCGGCGCAAGCACCGGTGTGGCTGCTCGCTCTCATTCACGCAGCTCTCCTGCCGGCTGTTTACCAGGGGCACACCCCATGTCAAACTACTTGGCGAGCGTCACTGCCAACAACATCAACAACGACGGCCGCTCAACAATCGACACCGAGGTGAGCGACTCGCTGTGTCGCATCTCCCATTTCGGCGGTAGTGGTGGTTCGAACTACCACATGTACATGATGGAGCATGGTGTCCGCCCAATGAACCCCTGTCAAGGTGCCGCGCCGCTGTCGGGTGTCACGAGTGGAAGCGTTCGGAGTATCTCTCAGGTGCTGCAGCATCAACAGGCATGGACAGCGCTCATGCACGAAAGTGCTAGCAATCCAGGTCACCTCGATCGGGCTGCGATTGCCAGCCTTAGTGGACAAGCCTCTCGGCGGCCGAGTGGCAGCGCGGCACGTAGCACCAGTGCCAACGTCAAGCACCCGCGTGCAGTAAAGCCGGAAGTGAGCAGCGGCGGCGGCAGCATCCGGGGCCCACGCAGTCGCACAGGCAAGAACGTGGCACCCAGCAACCACTCCGCCTTCTCCGAGTGCTCTGGGGGCGAAACTCGCAGCTGCCGCTCCACCCTCACCGGCGCGCACCGCGTTCTCTCCTCCTCGGCGAACGCAACGACCAACACATCCTTGTCCAGCAGTGTCTTTCACCAGATCCAGGTAGAGCACGGGATTGCCATGAACAGTGGTAACGGTCGCTCCAACAACACATAAAAAGTGGCTGCGTGTGTGGCCCCCCTCCCCATTCCCGTGCACACCCCTATCCGTCTTTATACAAACAAGCCTTGGAAAAGACGACAACGAGAGAAGGAAGGCGACAGTATGTATAGAAGGTGAATGGGAGTGGAAGGTGACGACGAATATGAAACGCTAGGTAGAACGAGGGAGAGAGGCAGCAGTAGCGTGATCGATGACATCCAGAAGCGCGTGTGCGTGAGTGAGTGTGGGGGCACACACGTAAAGTGGATAAGCGCGAAAAAAAAAAGAGGAAAGAGGAGGCGGGCAAACGAGAGAGCGGTAGACTGTACCACACGAATGGCTGCCGCGAGGAAGGGAGAAGAATGAGTAGGCAACTGTTCAACTGAGGGGAGATAACAAAGGAGGAAGAGGAGGAAGCGCACATGCACGCAGTGTTTTCCCGTGTCCTTTTTTTTTCTTTACGCTCTTCGTGTTTGTTGCTGTGGATGTTTGGCTGCGTTTGGTGTGTAACGAACAATGTCATATCGATATTTCCTCTTCATCTTCCTCTGTTCCTTTTTCGCGAGCAGTCCCATGTGTGGGGGGGGTCTGTATGTATGCGGTCGCTACGCCCAATTCTGCCCTTCCTCCCTCCCTCCCTCCCTTCGTCCTAACCTACTCTACCTACCCATCCCCATAACCTTCGCTCTCTCACTCGCTCGTCGGCTCTTTGTCCTTCACATGCAACCCTCTAGTCCCGTGCTCTGTCCTTGTCTCTTTCACCCCCCCCCCCCTCACCTTTCCCATATTCCACAGCTCTCCCATTACGATACTCCACGCGCACCTAACCACCCCTCTTCTCAACGCGCTGACCCGCTCCCCCCCCCCCTCTCTCTCTACAGAGAAAGAGAGAGACGCGCCTGCACTGCGGAGCCGTCTGATCACATCTGTGGAAAAAAGGGAGGAGAGTGGGGGCGTAAGCGGCGAGGGGGGTTGGTAGGGAGGTGAGGACGCAAAAAGGTGAGATGGTGGGGGCGCGATGGAACTCCCAAATGACTGGGCGGGTGTAGAGGCGGCAGAAAAAAAGGTTGACCCATCGACTGTAGTGGTAGGAGGAAGAGAAAAAAGAGAGAAAGACAACTTCACAGACGAAAAAGTCATTATGTTTCTTTCGCTTTTTTTGTCATGTTTGCACGTACGCCTTCTAATGTGCCCCTGCACCGTATTTTCCTTTTTGTTCTCGATCCCGTTCAAGTCCTCCTCCCTTTTCCTCCTCTCTTTTCCTCTCTTTTCCTGGCGTGGTCGACTTTGCTACTCACTTGGCTGTGGCACCAATTCGGTGTTGTGCTCATGTGCGAGTGTCTCTGTTAGCTGGCGAGCCAGAGAGAGAGAGAGAGCAACCTGAAGCGTAGCCTCCTTACTCTCTTTTCTGTCTCCTGCGCTTCTCTCCGAATCTCGTTGTGCTGATGGTGATGGCGGTGGCCTGCCACTGCGATGGCACAACCCCGTTCTCAAACGTGCTGATGTGTGGATCCGTTCTCCCACTGTGTCTCTGGGGTACTGTGTGTGTTGTACTCTGTTTTCCTGAAAATTATCTTAGCCGCTCATCGGTCTCCATCTCCTCCACTTTTTTTCTCGTATTATCGCAACCACCGCCTTCTCTGGTCTTCCACCTTTCTTATTCTGTATGACCCCTTATTGATTGTGCCATGATTACTTCCCTCCTCTCTGCTCTCTCCCCTTCCCTCTTCACTCCTTCTCTTTCCCTTTGCTTGTCTGTGTGAGCGTGTGTGTGTGTGTGACCCTCCTTTGTTGAAATTGTCGCATCCAGCTGGCGAATACACTTTCAACCTGCTCTACATGCGAGTGATGACAACAGAGACGCACACATACGCGCTCCTGAATGTGTTGTGTAGGTTCTTTCTATATATAAGCTGGCCCATACGCGCAGACACTGGAGAGGGAATAGAAGGAGAGAAGCGAAGGGAAAGACGAGGCACACATCGAGCACGGCAAGCGAAGCAATAAAAAGAGGAAACTGCCGAAACACACGCACCCACACAGACAGACGTATATATATCTATATATATATATATAGATATGCACAGTATCTACACACGCGTACGTGGACGCGTTATGACTTTCGTGGGTCCTTCATGAAGGCAAAGAAAAGAAGAGAAACAAAGGGCGAAAAGGAGGAAGAGGGAAGAGCGTCACTTTTCTTCTTGCGCTCTTTCCCCCGCCCCCTCCCTCCCCCTCTTCTCCATTACGCGCGTACGTGTGTGCATGTTTACGTGTTTTCTTTCGTTTTGAATTTCCCTCTCTCCATCTCACACACTCTCTCTTTCACTGTCGCCGAAGTCAGAGAGGGTATTCGCTCCCTTCTTTTTTTTGTCTCGGCGCTAGTTCCTTGCTTGCTTATCTGCCTCTCTTCATCTGGATCTTCTACGAATTTTCTCTTCCGAGGCTCCTTCATTGTCGCTTTCCCCCTGATCTCCTCATCCCACCCTACCTCACACGCACACCACAGTCATCATCAGATCTACTCCCTCCCTCTGGACGTAGGAGGGGCCTCATCTCTGTGCCTGTGTCTGTGCTTTATCTAATCCGTACAACAGAGAAGTCCCGTTCCTCTTCTGTGGTGGTTTGTATGGTGCTCTCGATTGTGTGGGTGTGTGTGCCCGTACTTCACTTTGGCTTGCAACGTTCAGTTCTTCGTCGTTTGTTTGGCTGTGCATGTGTGTGCATGTGTGTGTGTGTACGAGATCAGCCACCACCACCCCCTTCTCCTCTCCTCTCTTCTCTCACACCCACGTCGTCCTTTTTTACTTGTTTTTGCTGTTTGGTCTTCAGTACTTCTGTCTTGATGTCGATCTGGCCTGTGTTTCGGTTCTCTCCTCCTTTGCTCGTTCTCGCGTTCTTGCTCTCGTTTGCTTTCGTTCGAGTAGACCGCTGCATGTTTGTCTGTCTGTGTGTGTCGACCTGCTGGGAAACGCGTCGGTGGTAGTGGGTAGTGCCTCTGTGTCCACACGAGAGTCGGTGTGTATCTGTGTCTACGCCTATGTGGGAGCGCGTACCTTTGTCTCATCTTCCCGCCACCCTCTCTGTTCCGTTCAACTCACCACCCTTCCCCCCCCCTCCCCTTTCCCCTCGTCTTTCTAATAGCCGACCTACCTCTGTTAGCCGACAACACACACGCACGCACGCACGCTACTCCCCACCACTTCTCTGTTGCTCTCTTCATTTCTTTCGTCTCCCTCCCTCTCTCTCTCTAACTTACCTCTGTGAGTTCTTCTCCTTTCTTCTCTTTCGCCTGTGTGTGTGTGTGTGTGTGCGTGTGTGTGTTCGCCTGCTCTCTTTGTATATCTGTTGCGTTGGTGAACGGGGGTGGTACGTGTTTTGTCGAGTTGTATGGTCGTGGCTCCTGGTTTCGTGCTTTTTTCCCTTCGTTGGGGGTGTCTTGGCGGTCTTCCTCTCTCCATCCCCTCTTCACGTCTCCCCCCCCCCTCCGGCTGCTGCTGCTGCTGCTGCCGCCGCCGCTGTGTGGGACAGTGACTTAGTAACAAGCAACTGCTTCGGTGTATTTGTGTATGTATGTGTAGAGTGGCGGATGCCGTGGTGCCGTTTGTTTCCCCCCCCCCCCCTCCCCCGCCTTTCTTTGCGCTTTTTCATCGGCGCTTTTTGTCTCCTTCTTGCTTGTGTGCGCGCGCCTGCCGGTCTCTGGGTGTGTGTGTGTGTGTGTGTGTGTCAGGGTTCCTTTCTTTTCCGGGCACTTTGATGCAATGTTTGCTTCTTCCCTGATGAGCAACAAAACGCCGTGATTCCTTCTCCACTGCATCGCGGTGCGGGTATGCACTGCCCTGGGTACGTGGGTGTGTGTATGTGTATGTGTGTGGGGGTTGGGGGGAGGGGGGAGGAGTAGCTCACCCCCGGAAGCGCAGCTGCTGCACTGATTTCGGCGGACTGCGCGAGGGTTTTGCCTACGCGAACTGTGGAAACGGGAAGGAGAGGCAGAGAGGGAAGCATAGCAGCTGCACTTGCGCGCACGCAAACGCCGAGGTACACGTTTGCTCAATGTCCGTTCTTTGCTGCCAAAAAGGAACACGCGCAATAGTGCTGGACTTCCCTCCTCTCTCTGTCTCACCTCCATCCATCCATGCATCTCCTCTTCAGTGCCTAGGCAGCAATACCCTCTCTGCCCCTTCTCCCCCTCTGGCCTCAACTGCCCTTCTTTGCTTCTTGTGCGCCTTTTTCTCCTTCACAACGTCCTTGACATCTGTTTCTGTGAATGTTGCTCACGTGTGTCTGGGAGGCTGGGCACCTACGCATCACACCATACCACAAGTCCGCACACACACACACACACACACGTCGCCGCCACCTAAGCAACAACAAAAAGAAGGGAAAAAGGAACTCAGCTAGACGGCACGCTTGCATCAAGAGCAACAACCATGTCCGCTTTGGCCAAGAAGATGATGGAGAAGTACGGGTGGAAGGAGGGCGAGGGACTTGGCAAGGAGCGGACCGGCACCAAGTCTTACGTGAAGGTGACTCGCCGCGATCCTCACACTGCCACCGGCCTCGGCCACGCCGCTGACCCTGCACAGGGCGGCAGCTTGGCTTCGTCGCACGCCGTCGAACTCGACGCCATCTACGGCCAGCTCTGCAAAGTGACGAGGAAGCGACAGCAGCAGCCAAACAAATCGCATGTCAACCAAGCCGATGCCTCTGAAGGTCTGGTAGACAGTGAGGATGAGCTGAGCGATGTGAGCTCCACCAGAAGCTGTGCCAGCAGCAGCAACGCGAACAACAAGCCAGAAGAAGCGGTGTCGGCCGCAGCTCGCGCCCCAGTGAAGCGGCAGCGCCGCGTCCTGTCGTCCTCCCTCTCGAATAGTAATAGAGAGGATGATAACAGCAGCGACGACGTTCATACAAGTAGTAAGCGGCTGAAGAGCGAGCACGTGGGCGATGTCACTCGTATGTCCGACAAGGAGCTCCTCCAGCGCTGCGGTGGGGTGCGCCTTGGTCGTGCAGGCCGCCATCGCTTCTTTGATGGAAAGCTGAAGCGCATACGCGACGCCAGCTAAGCGATGCAAGAAAAAGGAGAGAGGAGGGCGAGTAGGGCAGTGTCACGTATCTCTTGGGGGGGGGGGGGGGATGAAGCGAAGGTAAAGTACGAACGATCACCACCGTCGTCGTGGCTGTCCCCGCGACCCCGCCCCCAATAGGCCCCACTACGCAACCAACAGTTGTTTTCCTCTAACTCGAACAGTCGACCTCTCGTCGTCTGTGACTTTTTATGTCTGGGAAGAAATCGGGAATGAGGGAACCCGGAGAGTGGCGGCGCGATAATCGCATACATTAACGCACGTGCACAACCCGTCCCAGTCTCCCACCACCACCACCACCTCTTCCTCTTCTCCTTCGTGAAACCCCCTCCCCCCCCCCCGAGTGTGCGCGATGAGTCACGCTACGGCGTCTCTCTTCTCCTCCAACCTCTGCGGCAGGACAAGGTTTCCTCACCATTAAAAGAAACGGATGAAATAGCTGAGAAAAGGCGCGGAGGGACTGAGACAGTGACAGGGAGGATGATGAGCTCACGCCCCTTACCCCCTCCATGCTGTGTTTGGAGAACGCTGCCGATCACGTCGGTGATCGCACACGTTATCTCCCTCCTCCAGCCCACCTGCCCTCTCATGTAGGAGGGGGAGGCGTCCCTACCCTCTCTGTGAAGACCTGAACATCTCTTACTTTATTCAGTGCAACAGAGCTGGAGGGACACGCAAGGTGCACATCATTCTGCCTCCTCCCCTATTGATTCCCTCCCTCTCCCCCGCCCCTCCCCCCTCCGCACACCGCTGATCGGTAAGTCCCGCTGCCAGGGCAAAGGAAGGGGAAGAGAACGAGTAGAGGAGGGAAGGTGGAGGGGTCGTTCTAAGTGAGGCTCACACGTCCCTTTTTCTTCCCACGCACGTGTTAACACCTTTCGTTGTTGGCCCCCAGTCATCTTTCTCTCCAGTACACGCCCATATGTGGAAGAAGACAGTGTGCCAACTTTGGCTGGCACGCTCGCCACTTTGCATTTGCAGGACCTCCTGTTTCGATGGAGAGGATAAGCAAACCTGGAAGGCTTGTGGCAGTGCCCCCCTGCCGGGAGGACAGGCAAGCGCATCTCGTCCTGCAACGAGGGGCACTCGCACGAGTGCGGCACCTTCTGCTTCCCCGGCGGTGGATGCGCCAGCGTCGTCATCAACACTCTCGACCCTCACGCACACTGTCGATCAGCTTCGCGAGCTAACACGGCGTATTCAACACACGCTATGCACACAGGAAGAGACAATCCGGTTGATGCAGCAGGAGCTGTTGCTTCTGACGCGACGTGTGGCGCAGCTGGGGAGCACCGCGGACGGCCTGCACGGACAGCTCAACGAGGTGCATCGAGCAATGGGGGAAGTGATGCTGGGCCAGCGAAACACCGACCTGCTCGTGCAGCAGATGGAGCGGCGGCAGCTTGCCGGGTCTGCCGATACACAAGCAGCGACAGGTAGTGGTAGGGGAACGGATGCTGCTCACTCAGCGGCGGTGCCTCTCTCCGATACATGCGTCTCGCCTTCTGCAAGCTATGACGATGGTACCTCCCTTGGGGCCATGTCACACGCCACCACAACAGTCACACCTGCCACTCCCCCATCAAACGCACAACTAGCAGAGCAGGTCGCCACTTTGCAGGCTCGGCTAGATCAGCTCATCACTAACATCTTCGCCGCCGATCGCCTTGGCGCCGTCGTCGATCGCATGGCGGCGTCCGGGATCGACACGGAGAAAGCTACCGCAAGCATTCTCCCTGCGGAAAAACCACTGAGTCGTGCGAATCTGCTCCAGCAGCTGCAGCGGCGGTACGCACTCGGCACCTTCATTGATGCAGCCGGTGTCACTCGTCTTTCGAGCCAGGTCGTTCGGGTGCACAACGTACCTCTGAACATGGGTGCTATGGAGGTGCGGGAGCTTTGCATTCAGCACGTTTGCAAGGGGAACAACGCCAATGAGCTGGTGAGCTGTATGGTGCACCGCTGCTCTGACAGCATACCTGCCGCCGCAGCAGCCGGTCACACACACGGCACAGTGCAAGAAGGCGCGAACTCACCGACTGCAACAGCGTCTCTTCAATACTTATCGAGAAAGATGCACTCCAAGTTTTCTTCAGCACCCCCTGCCTCTGCAGAGGCCGCCATGCTGGGTGATCTTCCTCGCGGTGACACAGTAGCCACAATCCACCCAAACACGAAGACGCTTGAGGTGGTGTTCACTTCGGCCGCAGCCGCGGTGCGGGCCTTGCAGGTGCTGAACGGTATGCACCTGCGCCCGACGCTGCATGAAACGCCTCTGCCGCTAGTCGTTGAGCCGGTGGTGTCGGCAGATGTGCTGGCGGTGCTGAAGGCGTGGGAGGATGAAGTTGCCGCAGCGACGCCACACGTCACAGAGTTGTAGTATGAGAAAAGAGTCCTAGGCGTCCCCCTTTCCTCCCTCTCCCATATGCCTCATCTGCGGCGGTAATGGTGAGTGACCCTGGGGAAAGACTTGATAGTCAACTCCGCCTCGGTCGGTCGCTCAGTTGATTGACTGTTGCAGCTACCTTGGTGCTTTCTGTTAATCACGGTGGCATGCCTGATTGGAACGGCAGTGGTGCGTATGAGGTTCGATGTCTGCCACGTCGTTCTCTCTGTCTCATGACCCTCTCAGGGAACGCTGTCAGCTGCGCTCGCCATTGTGGCGGTGACTTGGCACGCCCCGAGGAGAAAAGCATCGGAAAGAAGTCCCCCCGCTCCGTCTAATACACTCTCGCCTAAACGAAAAGGCAAATGAGGCGTGGCGGTTGCCGCCTCGTGCGCCCACCTACGTCTATATATATATATATATACATGTGTGGGGGGGGGGGGTCATGGGAAAAGTCAGCGAGAGAGAGCAAGCGTCAAGAGGTAGAGGGGGTTCTGAGAGGCCTTTTGGGCTACCAGTACGGCGGCACACACACACAGTGTCCGTAGACTCCTACCGGTGCATTCAGCGGTGCCTCGCGTCTGCCTCTGTGCGTGGAGAGGGGGGGCAGTGCCCGCTACCTCTCCCCCTCCCTCTCCCTTCCCTGCCCCGCACTCCCCTCTGTCGCTCTCCTCACTCTCAATCCCACTTTGCGCCGCCCTCTTTCTTCCATGGCATTTGCACCCCATCCCACGCAACCATACACGTGTGGTGTCCACGTTGCCCCCCTCCCCCTCCTCCTCACCTGCTGCGGCGGCTGCGGTAACTTACCCAACCCCCTCATACAAATATGTAAAGCCGATAAAAAAAAAGAGGAGGAAAAAAAAGAAAAAAAAAGAAACAGCACTCGTGTATCCGCGCACGCGCACACGCTGCCCCCCCCCCACCCCCACCACCTCACCCCACCCCCTTATTGTACAGGAGCCCCACCCGTATCCACCGTGTATGTGTATGGGTGTGTACGTTGCTGCGGTGATTATTTTTTCGTTGTCGGACTCGTCTTTGTTCTTGTCGTTGTTACCTTCTTATCGACCTGCGCGAAACGCACTGGTCTTGTGGTCAGCTCCTCCACACTCATCCAGCTCCCAGCCACTCATCGTAACATTTGTGCGGCGCGGTATTGCCTCTCTCTCTCTTCTCTGTATTGGTGAGTGTCTGCACGGTTTATTTTTATTGGCCCCCTTGGGTAGGAAAAGAGAGAGCCAGAAAGAGGGGGGGCCTGTCTCTCCCCCCTCCTCTCTCCTCCTCCTTTTCTCCCTCGATTACACACTCCCCCCTCTTTTCTTCCACACTTCGTTCTGTCTTCCGACGACTACTTCTCCTCTCTGCCCTCGCACACACGCACACGCACCTCCTCTCCTGCTCCTCCTCGTGTCGCCTTTTTTTTCTTCTTCTGTGGGAGGGGTGGAGGGGAGTTCTCCTCTCACGGTAAGTGAAGTCGCTGTTTCTTTCCCGTTTGGCTACCCCCCCCCCCACGGCGCAGTCCCGCTCCCCGTGTGTACCTTCGTCCCCAATGGGCAAGAAGGAGCACGCCGCTGCGGCGGAGAACATCAGGGTGCTCGTCCGATGCCGTCCTTTTAGTGAGAAGGAAAAGGCGGTGGGTCATAAGACCTGCGTCGACCTTGACATGGTGCAGAACACCGTGACTGTGAAGAGCGTCATTGGTGAGCCCGATCGCTGGACATTCGATGCGGTGATCAACAACAACTTCTCCCAGCAGGATATCTTCACTCAGTTCATTATGCCACTGACCGAGTCCGTACTCAGCGGCTTCAACGCGACAGTATTCGCCTACGGCCAATCCGGCTCCGGTAAGACGCACACTATGACAGGTGTGATGGGCGACAATGCGCTTGAGGGGGTCATTCCGCGCTGTGTTAAGCACATTTTCAACACCGTGAAAATGATGAAGGACGAGGCGCCGGGCACCACTGTCAACATGTACGTCTCCTTCATGGAGTTGTACAATGGTAAGGTGCGTGACCTGCTAGCGAAGCAGCAGGTGTCCTTGGACATCCGTGAGGCGAAGGACCACACCTTCTTTGTGCAGGGCGCCGTTGTGGCGCAGGTCAAGTTCCCAGCAGATGTCATCCGGCATCTGGAGGAGGGCACGGACCGCCGCCGCGTCGCGTCCACAGAGCTGAACACCGATAGCAGCCGCTCGCACTCTGTTTTCTCTCTCATTCTGGAGTGTACCGAGACCCTCGAAGACGGCAGAACCCGCGCTGTGTCGAGCAAGCTGAACTTGGTAGACCTGGCCGGCTCGGAGCGCCAGGGCAAGACCGGCGCCTCTGGCGACACGCTGAAGGAGGGGTGCAACATCAACCTCTCACTGAGCGCTCTCGGCACCGTCATCGACACCATTGTCAAGGGTGGCGCACACGTGCCATTCCGCAGCAGCCCTCTGACGATGCTGCTGAAGGACTCGCTTGGCGGCAACAGCAAAACTGTCATGTTTGCCAACATCAACCCCAGCGAGCGCAACATGTCGGAGACTGTGTCAACGCTGCGCTTTGCCGATCGCGCCAAGCAGATAAAGAACAAGCCGGTTGTGAACATGGACTCGAAGGATCGGACGATCGCGGAGCTGACGGAAATGGTGAAGGATCTGCGCGCTAAACTGGCCAAGTACCAGAATGAGGGCACGGCAGAGCTGGAAAATGAGGTGGCGCAGTTGCAGGAGAAGATGGGTCAACTGGAGGTGCAGCTGGACAACGCCACGAAGAGTCGCGAGGCGGATCTGGTCGACTACGAGACGACAAAGGCCACTCTTGCAGCGGAGCGGCAGACATTTAACACTCGTCTCCTTTCTATGGAGGACGAGGTTGTCCAGCTGCAGAATCAGCTGCAGATCTCCGAGAGCAACGCAGTGACAATTCAGTCGCAGCTGAGCGACGTCTGGTCGCAGTGTTACAATTACTTCCTAACGCCAGAGGAGAAGGCGGCGAAGACGCTGGAGCAGCTGCAGGCCACTACGTCACTCGAGGAGGTGCTGCGAAACACCAAAAAGAAGGTTGAAGGAGGCAGTGAAGCGGCCTTGCTGGAGAAGATTCAGTCACTGACGGCCGACCTCAATGCGTCACAGGCTGAGCACAAGGCCACCGAGAAAGAGCTCAAGTCCAACAAGACACAGCTAGAGCGGCACCTGGCAGAAGTGAGGGAGGAGCTGGCCGAATGGAAGGGAGTCTCGCTTGGGCTTGGTGGTAGCAGCGGCGATGACCAAGTGGCGGTACCTATGATGCAGCAGCAGAAGCTGATGGCGGCGATCAAGCTCGATGACAAGGGTGCGACAGCGATCAAGCTTCTACGTGAGGAAAACAAGATGCTGCGACACCAGCTGATGGCGGCGACATCCGTGGTGTCTGACTCGGCTGCCGCGGTTGCTGCACCCCAGCAGAACTCAGCCTCCATCCCCATGAAGAACACGACGGACGACTCAGCAGTGCCGCTGGAACTGCAGCAGTCCACAAGTGCGGCGGCCATTAGCAGCCTTCAGGCGGAGCTTAAGGAGATGAAGGCCAAGGTGGTGCACGTGACTGCCTCTCGCGAGGCTCTCTACGCGGAACTGGAGGCCCAACGCACGGAGCTCGCCAAGCTGGAGTTCGCCATGGCGCAGCAGGACCGGCAGCTTGTCAAGGTGCAGCAAGGGTACGAAGCGAAGCTGGCGGCGGCTACCCAGTCTGAGGATGAGGTGACGCGGCTGGAGACCCGCCTGCGCGAGCGCTCCGACCAGATGGAGCAGCTGCGCACATTACTGGAGAAGCAGAAGGCAATCATCGTCAAGAACAACGAGAAAGCAGAGTATTTCCAGGTCTCACTGCGGGACAAGACTGAAGCCTTCGTAGCGCTTGAGCATCAGCTCCGTGAGCAACTGGAGAACAAGGATGCGCAGATGCAGCAGCTCATTAACAAGCGCGTCGCCGAGTTTGCCCAGCAGCGCAACGTCGACATGAGTGAGAAGTCCCACCGTCAGAAGAAGCTGAAGAAGAAGATCCAGAAGCTGCAGGAAGAACTGCACAAGTGGGAAGCGCAGTTTGATATGAAGGTGTGCGAATGCGAAGACCTGCGCAACGCGCTGGAGGAGAAGAAGGTGGAGCAGCTGCGCATGCTGCGTCGCATCGAGCTCTCCAGCGATGAGGCCGAGGCCTTGGAGCAAAAGGAGCAAATCCAGAACGCCCTCGAGCGCGCCAAGCAGGAACGACGTCGTAAGGATGACCTTTTCGCCATGGGTGAGCTGCCCAGCGCCAAGACGGTGGCGAGGCGTAGCGCGGCAGATCCCTCAGATGACTCCGAGTGCTAGTCACAAGACAACGACACAGACGTACACTCATACGTCGTTGTGATCCTTCCTGCTTGCCCCACCCCACCCCCTCGCTGCCGGAGATCTCTACGACCCCTGCGTCCCCTCCCTCCTCTCTCCACCTCAAATGATGCTCCTTTATTCTTGTGTGCGTGTGTGTGTGCGTGTGTTCCTCTGCTCTGTCCTCTCCTCCCCCTCCTCCTCCCCCCTCCTTCTCTCCTTATTTTAGCCTTTTTTTGCCTTTTCTTTGCGCGGACGTGTTTGTGTGATGTGCGTTCTCATCTGCACTTTCCACTCACTGCAAGTATCCGCATGAGCGGTGTGGGTGGGGGGAGGGGGGTACGCTCGTGCGCTTTCTTCCTCTTGCTTCCAATATGGCTTGATACCCACGTGAATGCATGCGCGTGTGTGACAGTGTTGTTCCTCGACCCCTTTCTCTTTTGGGTGCCCCCGTGTGTGTGTGTGTGTGTGTGTGTCTTCTGCACTCTCTGCCGTATCCTATAGTACCTTCTGTGTTAGGCATTTCCTCTTGCACCCTCACCTCTGAGAGCACAGATCTCCCCTCTCGCTCCCTCTTTTTAGGGGAGATTTCCCCTCCCCTCCCATGTTAGCTTGCTCTTTCTCTTACTCTTACTCATGTATGCACACACACGTGCGCGCACCATTCGAAGAAAAGCGACACCATACAACATTCTCTCCGGATACCACATCCCTCCATCACTGTTACTCATTTACTTTCCTTCATAACACGCTCCCCCGCTCCCTAGTGACGGGGAGCACCTCAGCGTGGTGACGAGCCCCAGAGCCCACGACGCAGCGAGGCCAGGGCGATGCATCGCTGCTGATGCCGGCGGCGTGACGCCGGGGCGCCCTGCGACAACGTGCACGTTTGCATCACCCACATGGTGGGCAGAGCGCCATCACGAGCCGAACGCGTCTCGCCGGGACCTCGCCGCCTGGCGGCGTGATGGGGGTCTGGGCCGCCCCTGGGGACACGTTTGAAGAATGTATACGCCGAACGAAAAATATATATTTATCTCCCCCCCCCCCTGCCTCTCTCCTTACTGGCATTCCCCGGAACGTGTCTTTGCCTCTCAATTCTCTTTTGTGTGTTTAAGCGCACGCTCTTGTTCGCGGCCTTTCTTTTCTTATTTCGATGGAACGGCCTGTGAGGCGGGCGAATCTGCAACGGAGATATACATCAGCAAAGCATACGGTCTTTCCGTCTCTAATCCCTCCCGCTTTACTTTCTTCGAGCTTCTTTGGAGGAGGGGACCATTTTGATCATCGTCATGGGTACTTGGCCCACCACCTGTACGGAGCTGTGTCGGTGAATCAGTGAATCCGGAAGATACACAATGACAGGCACTCGCAGAGAAAGACCCACCCACAGGTGTGTGTGTTATGGATTCCTCCTTCTCGTCTAACTGCCTCTGAATGTATGATGGGTGTTTTTCTGCCCAAGTGGGTCTTTTGCTTCCCTCTCCCCCTCTCTCCCTCGCTGCGTCTTCTAGCCGCTCTGCTTACCTACTCCCATGTGCTCTCTCTCTCTCTTACTCCCTCCTCGATTTATGTGGCATTCTTCTGCGCCTCCTCCTGTTGTCACCAGCAGCGCCACTCCCCAACTACCACGTCAACGCACCCTCTGCTCTGCGACGGGAGGACTCTGTGCCCTGCCCCCTCTCTTCCTAGCACCATGCTGTTGGTGGGCCTCTTCTCGTAGTGGTGGTGGTGGGGGGGGGGGATTAGTGCTGCTTGCAGGAGTGCGAATTGGGTAGAAGACGTACACGCAGGGAGAGAAGAAAAGAGGACCGAGGAAGCGGAGGGAGTGTGGCAGATGTGAGACATCTTGGCGTGTGCGGAGCTCTGATTCCCCAAGCTGAGTTGCGTGATGTTGTCGTGGCAGTTGTTGTTGGAGGACGTTTTGTTTTTGTGTGCGTGTGGTGAGCTCCTCTTTTCACCTCATTTTCTTCTCCAGGTGGAGAAGAAAATGAGATGCGCAGAAGAGGATAGACACGGTTAGAGACGGGGAGGAAGGGGGGGAGAGAGATGAGAATGTGGTCTGCTGTCAGCTGAGGACACACACTTACCACCACCACCATTCCCCACCCATCCCCCTCCCCGTCTCTGCACCTCCGCGCCTCTTTCATTTCTCTCATCTCTCATCTCCCCCCCCCCTTTCAGCTCACACCGTCCTGTCATCCTTCGTGGCGTGTGTATTCTTCGATGTTTACTTTGCGTCTGTGGCGCTGGCGACTCCTCCTTTCTGTGGATGTATGCGCGATTTCGCTCTTGCACACCTTTCATTCTCTCCCTTTCACTTGCCTCGCGTGGACGATGGGTGTAGGCTGCACAGGTCGAACAATTTGACGGGCAAACCGAAAAAGTTGCCCCTCACTCCCCCCTCCCCTCTCTCTCTCTCCATCCCCGCCTCGCCGCGTTCATGCCTTCCACTGTAGGTTTGCTGTGTATTTCTTTCCCATGACGGGAGGGACGACACGAAGGGCGCATATGTGTGTGTATATGTGTATATATGTGCATCCTCACACACACACACACACCCTTTGCAGAGGCCCTCTTTTCTCCACTGGGAGGCGCGAGGTGTGTGCGGTGTGGCGCATCCAGACAACTTCGGCGAAACAGAGCAAAACAAAACAAAAGAAAGGAAAATGAGCTCACGAGGAGGTGGTGGTGGGTAAGGTCGGAAGGCGTGCACGAAGGTACGACGCCCACGGATTCGACGAGGAAGAGATCGCGTGCAAGGTGAGAAGAGGTAATTGGCGAGAGAGCGTTCCATTCTCGTAGCTGCTGGACTCCACAAAGATGCAAAAAGGCCGATGGCGCTTCTACCCTCACCTCCGCATTTTGAACCTGTGCTCTTCCCCTCTCCCTCTCTCTCCCTCAGTATTTGCTTCCCATGCTTCGCAGTGCATGATTGCTGGTGGCGGAAAAAGCAGAGCTTACAACTCTGCACTCAACGGACTCGTTTCCCCTCCACCCCCCCTCCCCGTACATTGCACCCACCCGCTCGGTCTCTCTGTAATGCCTTTCCCCCTCCTGCTTTCCTCTGCTTCACAACTGCCTCCACGGTTGCCCTCACACACACACACACACACGCGAACCTAGATGACTGCGCGCTCTTCCCTTTCCCTGGCATACGCACATGTCAGGCACCACAACTGCCGCCTCATCAATGTCACTATCGCTTGTTAACTCGCTCTTTCCCTCTCTCCGTTACCTCGTTGCTCTCTTTCTTTCGTTGCGGTGTTCTCCCCCCCCCCTTGTCGGGGCACTGCTGACCCACAACCACCTTCGCGGAAGCACGCATCAGTCTTCTTCCTACCCCCATTCTCCGTCCCGTCCGCCACCCTCCACAAGCCATTGCAGAACACACTCCCGTAGACCAAAAAGGGCTCTACAAGCACCTCGCACAGTAGCAACCCGCACAACCCACTGCTGCGTGGCTCACACAGAAAGAGCGATCTAATTCCAGAGTCACCGAAGAGAAAAGCATAAGCGCGGGAGAGAATGGTTGTGGCGGCTGTGTTTACCATCAAACTACGAAACGACGAGGCAGAGCAGCAGTTCCTCGACGCGTTCGCCCCGCTGCAGCAGCACGCCGTGTGGAATGAACCCGGTACTCTCACCTATGAGCTGCATCAAGTGTTCGAGAATGGCCAGCCGGTGCCACACCAGTACCTCGTGCTGGAGCGCTACAGCAGCATGCGCGACTTTGAAGAGATTCACATGAAGAGTGCGCCCCTCCAGAACCTCTTCAAAGCCGTGGCTGGGATTGCCGTGGAGGAGCAGAAGCTGACTCTGTGCAGCAAGGCTACCTCGCAGCCGGCAATAGACAGAAAGCCACAGGTCTGGCCTGACAAGGCCATTGACGACCCGCTGCTGCAGAAGGGTGTGCTGGTATTTGGGGGTGCCCGTAGCGGCAACAAGCCTACCTACACGCAGGAGGCCAAGGCCCTTGCCAAGTACATTGTCGAAGTGGCGAAGCAGCCTGTCATCTACGGCGGTGGCACGGTCGGTGTGATGGGTGAGTTGGCGAAAGAGGCGCAGGCACTGAATGGCAAGGTCATCTCCGTCATCCCCAACGCTCTGTCGGAGCGCGAGGTATCGGGCTCCATGATCGGCGACCGCATCTACATGACAGCCACCATGTCGGAGCGGAAGAGCATCATGTTTGCTCACGCCAACACTGTCGTCGCGCTGCCGGGCGGTGTCGGCACCTTTGATGAGCTGCTGGAGGTGATTACGCTGTTCCAGCTCAACGCCTATCGGCCCAAGATTGGCCTTGTGAATGTCGAAGGCTTTTTCGAGGTATTTATTGCGCTACTGAAGCACCTCATTGCTGAGGGCTTTCTGGAGGAGAAAGTCCTGGGCTTTCTGGTGATCAGGCCGACCGCCACAGAAGTTATGGAGGCACTCAAGTCTTTTACGCCCCCACCGAGCCCGGCTTTCACACTGACCTGGCCGAGCCGGCCGTAGGCGCCGAGGAGTGAAACGGCGCGCTCTTGTCAGCGCTATTTTGTTTGTTTTTTTCAGTGGACGGGTGTGTATCGCTTTGTTGCGAGTTGCGTACCCACAGAGAGAGGGAAAGCTGGTACACCATTGCGAGGAGGGTGGGGGAGGTCGTGGCGTACAGGCGCACCTGCACACTGGGGAGAGCATGCCAGAGAAGCGCGAGGCGTTTTCCGAGTCCCTTTTCGAATGAAAACTGCTCCACTGGCGCTCTCACACATGTGTGTGTGTGTGAGTGACCCCTTCCCTCTGCATAGGTGCATTACTCTCCTCGTCCTCTTTCTTTCTCGCTGTACGTCCATGCGTGTGTATGCGCACGTTTCGTCCTCCGCAGTTCCCCCCGGCTTGTACCTCCCCCCCCCCTCCTCCTCCTCTCTCTTGAGGTAAAACCCCCTGTATTGTAGCGCACGCACAGTGGCAGCGCGCAACTGCAGCTCCGCTGGTCACCGGCCTCAGTGCACTGGTCTCTCTACCTGTGAGCTCCAACTATGTCACGTGTGGGTGTTTGAAAGGCGATGCCTCCCGCAGCCGAAGGAAAAGAAAGGGAGATGGGCAAAAAGGGGGCAGAGACATGCTCACTCGCCTCTTTCCAGCGCCACACGTCTCGCTCTCGTCACTCCTCTCTCCCGAACTCATGCATGTTAGCATCTCACTTCATTCCCCCCCCCCCTGTTTTCACCTGCCCCACGCCTCCGCCCTCTCCCCCTGCCTCTCTCTTATTCACTCAAGCGCCCGTACAGCTCTCGCTGTATGCACATACCTCGCATCCTCCGCCCCTCCTTCTTTCCCTCTTCCACTCTCGGTTAGGAATGGCAGCACTAGGCGGTCTACCTACCCTTCCGCAGGGACTCACGTACGATGACGTCCTGCTCATTCCACAGCGCAGTCCCGTGCGCTCTCGCAAGGCTGTCAACACAAGCACCCACCTCAGCCGCAACATTCGCCTCAAGATTCCCATCGTCGCCAGTAATATGGACACGGTGTGCGAGGACAAGACTGCCGTGACGATGGCGCGCGAGGGCGGCATTGGTATTCTGCACCGCTTCTGCAGTATCGAGGAACAGTGCGCGATGGTGCGCAAGGTGAAGCGCGCGCAGTCCTTCCTGATTGAAGACCCACGCATGATCCTGTCGTCAGCGACGAAGACTGAGGCTCTGGAAGAGCTGAACTGGTCTGGCCGCAAAGGGGGTGTCAGCTGCCTGATGGTCGTGGACGACTTCACCAGCCGCCGCCTGTGTGGTGTGCTGAGCAAGAGCGACCTTGTCTTTGCCGGTGACTCCGACCTCATCGGAGCCCTCATGACGCCGGTGAAGCGCATGGTCGTCTCGACCAACACCTCCATCACACTGGAGGAGGCTCGCGAACTGATGCACATGAAGCGAACCAACAACATCCCACTGCTGGGCCCCAAAGGAGAGCTGCTCTACCTCATCACTCAGTCCGATATTTTGAAGCTGACCGGCAACCGAAACGCCACCCTCGACTCGCGCGGCCGCCTCATTGTTGGCGCCGCTATCGGCGTGAAGAATGAGGATCACAAGCGTGCGGCCGCCCTGGTAGATGCTGGGGTGGACGTGCTCGTCGTGGATATCGCGCACGGCCATAGCGACCTCTGCATTGACATGGTGAAGGCGCTCAAGGCGAACCCGCGCACCAACAAAGTTGACATCATTGCCGGCAACATTGCCACAGCGGAAGCTGCGCAAGACCTGATCGACGCGGGTGCGGATGGCCTAAAGGTTGGTGTGGGTCCAGGCAGCATCTGTATTACGCGCCTCGTGGCCGGCGCCGGCGTGCCGCAGTTGTCTGCTGTGATGGACTGTGCTCGCGTGGCGAAGAAGCACGGTGTTCCGTGCATTGCAGACGGTGGCGTCAAGACGGCTGGAGACATCTGCAAGGCGATCGCTGCAGGGGCTGACACAGTGATGTTGGGCAACATGCTAGCGGGCACAGACGAGGCCCCCGGTCGTGCTCTAGTGAAGGACGGCAAGAAGGTGAAGATCATTCGTGGAATGGCCGGCTTTGGCGCGAACATCAGCAAGGCGGAGCGCGAGAAGCGCCTTGACGAGGACGTATTTAATGACCTCGTGCCGGAGGGTGTCGAGGGCAGCGTACCGTGCAAGGGACCCCTTGCGCCGATTCTACAGCAACTGGTCGGTGGTCTGCGCTCTGGGATCTCGTACTGCGGCGCGCACAGCATTGCGGAGATGCAGCAGCACGCGAAGTTTGTGCGCATGTCGGGAGCTGGTTTGCGCGAGAGTGGCAGTCACGATATCTCGAAACTGTAAGATGTATTAAGGCAACACCTCGCAATGAACACACACGACGATAAAGAAGTGCATCAGCACCATAAACGAGCAGTCAGACTCGTTAACGTCTTGGCTGCATACCGTTTCCCTGTGTGAACGGGTCGGATAGGGTGCACATCGCGTGCAGTTGACGCAATGCACTGTGGCCCGCCCTCCACGCCGCCCTTCTTTCCTCGTCGGATAAGTGACATTGCACAGCCTTGTGTGGTGGTGGATGTGTGAGTCGAAGCATGTGGCTCCTATGTCCCTTCACTATACTCCTCAAGTGATCTCCCCAGACAGGAAGAGAGAGAGAAGAGCGAAAAAGAGCGTTCCCTTTTAGTTCTCCCTCAACGTCTCCATACGCTGCCACTCCGCATAGGTTGAACTCCGCTCCACCCGGCCTCTCAATGTCCATCGCGTGGTGCGAAGCGGCGCTGGGTGCGCGTTGTGGCAATGCACAGGCCCCTGCCCGTCTCCCGCCCGCGGGTCACCTCGCAGGGCGCCCCGGCGTCACGCCGCCGGCATCAGCAGCGATGCATCGCCCTGGCCTCGCTGCGTCGTGGGCGCCAGGAGCCGTTGAAACCGGCGGTTGTTCGGCGCTGGTAGGGATAGGGACTGCTTGGCTTTCCCATACAGAGTGGGGTACTGGGCCGTGATGCCACGCTGAGCCATCCCCTGTCATCAGGGAGCGGGGGAGCTCTAGGCGAAGGCAGAAAACACTGACGCTTCACGCGGGGCCGCGAGACGTGCTCAGTCTATCTGCCTGTTTATTTGTGCGTGTGTGTGTACACATGGGCCGAGTTTATGTGAGTGGTGGGAAAGAGGGGATGTGGGGTACTAATGCTGAAGCCACCGAAAGTGCGCAAGGCTCCTGCGGCAGCTCACAGACGCACGCATCGTGCTCTTCGCCAATACAACTTTCCTTTTTCGCTGTTCCTCTCACCACCACCACCCCATCTACGCATGCATACGGTAGGAAGGAGTGCCTCTTGGGCAGCAGAACGCCGAGGAGTGACTCCCGCTCTCCCCCCCTTTCCTCCTCACCGCTTTACTCGCCTCCCTAAGCCAGCAAGTGAGTGCACCAGCGCCTGTGGAGAGAATGTGCTTCCTTTCCCTTGTTCTACCCGCTTATGCTTGCACGCTGTTCTCGTGGCGCAGCGGTGCGACAAGACCAGCAGACGATCTGGTTTTCCCTGTCCAGCGAAAGCGCGACCTTTCTTCTACCTGCCAGTGCTGCTTCTAGTTTCCGTTGTCGCTGCGAATGGGCTCCAGGGACCTTGTGGTCCCTACACGCTCGCTGCCTCCACTGGCCATGGCTTCAGAGCGAGTCTCGTCCACCCGACCTCCTTCATCTCCCCACCCGATGAGGCGGTAAGCGCGGCGGACGGGTGGCCCCGCACTCTTGTCGGTGCACAAACGCGGCACATGCGCGTATCGATTCTCCAGTATAAACGACGCGCTTTATCCCTGCCGGTATGGCCTCGGTGTGAGCGGCGTGGCCGCACGCACAGAGCCCAGAAGTCGGATCAGTCGAAGCGAACGCACCGACGCGCTCATGTGGCCTCACTGCGGTTTTCTCTCCCTTCCTCCATCTCTGCCTCCTCACGCACACACACACACACACGCTGGTGGAGGACAGGAAGTAGTAACTCTTCATGCCAGTTAACAATGCTAGGAAAGAAAGCGGAAAGTAAGAGAACCCCACACTGCAATGGCATCATCATCAGCGTCTGCTTGATCGTGGGTAGCTCTCCTTACCCATGCTCTCCACCTCACCACCCCCTTCAGAGGTGCATAAGCCGCATCTTCGTCAGAAGGAAGCCGTGTAGCCAGAATCGTAATCGCGTGCCCACCCCCCTCTACGCCCCCACAGCACCACTCACGAATGAAAGCAGTGCTAATGGGCAACGGAATAGGAGCACTATAGAGGGGAGCAGGACTGCGCCACTGCACGCACACACGGAGAAGAAAATGTGCGCTGTGCTGGGGGAGGGTATGGTGTGAGAGGCTGGGCCTATGGAGGAGAGGACGAAGACAAGGACAGAGGACAACAGCAAGGAGGATGACCTGCGGCCAACCTCTGCGTGCCTGTCCCTTGTGTCTGTACGTACGGGTGTGTGGGCTTGGATGCTGCAGTAGCCCCTTACCTCTCTATCTCTGACACACACGCACACGTCTGAACGAGTCGACTACATATTCGCCTCGAATGTAACCGCTCGCCTCCCCCACCCACCCCCTCACTCCCTCCCTCCCCATACGGCCTCTCGTGCTGCTTCTGACTTTGACTGACCCCTCACTCTGCGCTGCGCACGCACATACGCAGCACCGTTGCACCTCGTCTCTCGCCCCCTTTTCCTCTACACCACTCTGTCTTCGCAGCTTTCCCCCTACTGGGGCTCACGCCAACCACCGCAGTCATGCCAACACCCACACCGCTGGCATCTTCACCGCGAACAGTCTACGATATTGTGAAGTCACACATACATCTCCCCATCAACCGCGACTACAATGCCCTGAAGCGCGTGCTGCGCGATTGGCTGGCCTACACCACGCGCACACCGTTGCAGGCAAAGCCGACCTTCTCAGCGGAGCTGGTCATCACTGTTACCCGTTTGCCACCCACGTCTCTGAGTGCTGTAGCACAAGGTCCAGGCGGCATCAGCGGAGCCACGCTTGGCAAGGCGCGTTCGACGCGAAGAGCAGGTCGTCGGTGGGCATTGTGGGGCACACGTCCGGGCTACGAGGGCACTGGCGGCTCTGCCTTGGCCGAGGAGGCGACCGATGCGGCTTCCGTTTCTGCGCCCACCATCCCTCCCTACGTGTACCGCAAAGTTGTGCCTCTCCACGTGTGGACGGCGGTGCTGCCCTGGGAAATGCAGCGCGGGTTGTCCTTCAGCGATATGAGGCTGCCCGCAAACGCGTTATCGTCGCGTGGTGACGCGTCAGGGGTGACTGCGCTCTCTGCTAAGGCAGCCGCAGAAGAAGTCTCGCACCACGGAAGTGGCGCGATGGCCCCAGCAGCTGGAGCAGCGGCGGATCCGCAGGCGCCATCCGATATACCGGTGCGGTCACCACAGCAACGGCAGCTGGGGGCCGTCGAGGATGCTGAGGAAGAGGACCCTTACGGGGTTGTCACGCCATCCATCGCCTCCTTCAAGGGCAACAGTGCGAGTGTGGCGGCAGCGTTTGCGCGCACTCCGCTCCGTGCTGCGACCACCGCCACAGCAACAGCAGCGGTATCCTCCTTGTCCATCACACCCCCCGCGCCTGCCATGTTGTTCCTCACCGATATGCGCTCTACCAAAGCTTACGGCATCAGCTTCTGGAGTGGGGCGATCTGCCAAGCCATCGATGTCCTCTTCGTTGGACCGACACTGCCTAGCTCGGTTGGCGGGGCCTCCGCATCGTTTCGGCAACTTCGCCAGCAAGACGGTTTAGCGCTGGTGATGGACAATAAAATCTCCAGTGACGTCCTTCATCGCTTCTTCCCATTGCACGAGATACGATCCCCATTGTCGTCCGCGGCATCGGCCTCATCTGCCACCTTCCGTGTCCACTCCTTTGGGCACCTGGACCCGTTGCCACCGTCGCTCCACCCGTCCCGACTCGGCGTCGACGATTGGCAGGAGGCATACCGCGGGCTGTCCTTCACCGTGGCACCGGACGCGCCGTACAACACTCCAGAGGAAGCGCCACGATATGTGTTTGAGGTGCCGCGGCACACGCTGCGACCTGCCGTGGTGGCGGCACTGGAGGAAAGTCGCAGCGCTCATCAAGAGCAGCTGCGCACCAGCGCTGCACGGGGAGGCTCTCTCGGAAAAGCTGTGACGGCCATCCGTGATCGAGACGTGACCAGCAGCAAGCTGTGTGGGCAGGCAGACGACGATGCCGCCATCGACCTTGTCGTGAACATGTCGGAGCAGCTGCGCGCCGACCTCTTCGCCAAGGCGCAGCTCTGCGTGGAGTACGTGTCCTCGCTGGAGGAGGCCATTGCCCACTACGCACGGAAGCTCAACACGGAAGCTGCGGCCGCTGCAGAAGTGCCACTGGACGGAAGGTCCCCTAACCACGCTGACTCTAGCACTGGGAATGGAAGGCGCATGAAGGTGTGGCTATCCGAGCACGAGTTCCGCTGGATGACACCAGAGGAGCTGAAACATACCTCTGCAGTTGGAGAGACGACCGAGCAGCAGGCACACGAGAGCTCCCCGATGCACGTGGCCGAAGAAGAGGTCTTTCAAGGGCCGGAGGATGAAGCGGCCGTGACGTCGCAGATGAAAAACGACAGCTTCGCTTCTGCTCACGCGATGACTGAAGCAACGACACGAGACACCGCCGCGTCGCTCTTCTCTCGAGCAAACGCCAGCGTGCCTCCCGTCGCTGCGTGCGCCGTGGAGACACAGCCAGCTCAGCTGGAGGCCGTCAGCGCGGCTCGCAGCATCAGCCTGCAGTCACCCATCCTGCGGGATGAAGAAGAGGGCCGCCCTTCGTATCTCGCCCCGTCGTTTATCGGCCGTCACGAGGCGCCCGCCCTGCAGAACAGCGACATCGTTCTGAGCGCCGACAAGCTCGCTCGCTATCCTCGCACACACTCCCACATGCCGGAGCTGCCGCCAGTGGACTACGAGCTGTACGAGCTGTGCATACGTCTTGGGGTTGGGCAGCAGTCAGTGCTGTATCACTACCACGAGCGCATCCTACATGAGTGGCGCCGTGAGCTGCATCACCGCCGGAAGCAGCAGCAGACTGGCGTCGTACCAGAACCCGCACATGTAACAGCCCCGTCGCGTTTGGCTGAGGAAGATGTGCAGCGCATGGTGGACCTCGTGCGAGACCGAAGCCTGCAGCTGCCCTCTGACATGGTCTCTCTTGTGGAGGCCGTAGCTGCAGCGGTGTGATGCGATAGAGCAAGCGATGGGAGGTGACTGCAGCCCCCTCTCCCCCTTCTCGGACGCCGTCACCGTCACCGCTCCAACAGCGGGGACGCTCATGGCTACTCACTTTCCCACGCCCGCCGGCCTCCTCCATCCCCTCCCCCTTTCTCAGCTGCGTCTTGACGCGTGCCTGTAGATGTGCGCCCGCTTTGTTTTTGACGAGGCCATGAAGTTTCTGCGAGTGTCCTCCTGGACACCGCCACAGTACGCACACACGTAATACGCGAGGACGAGGGGCGAAGCGATACACACGAAGGGGAACGTAAAAGGCCGAATAATAAAAAATTAGAATCATTGAAAGAGGGGGAGGCCCTATTTGCACGACGTCGTAACCACCACAACAGGCAGCACCGAAGCGGCTCC
The DNA here is from genome assembly GCF_000755165.1 of Leishmania panamensis. Classification (NCBI taxonomy): domain Eukaryota; phylum Euglenozoa; class Kinetoplastea; order Trypanosomatida; family Trypanosomatidae; genus Leishmania; species Leishmania panamensis. The sequence continues at coordinate 325,190 of NC_025862.1, read as the reverse complement.
TGCGCATACCGGAAATCACGTCTGCTTCACGTGACTCCCCCCCTCCCTTATCCTGCTCTATATATTCCCTCTCCCCCTCCTGTCCCGTCATCTCTCTACCCCTTCCCATACTCCTTCATACACCCACACCCATGGCGGTGGTGCCTCGGTTGTTTACTGTCCCTCCCTCCCTCCCCCCCCTCGTCTACCGTAGAGGTCTTCAGAGGAAGCGAGCGCGCTGCTCACCAACGGCACTGTGTGTGTGTGTTTTGGTGTTTTTTTCTTCGTTCACGTTGTCTGTCATCGGAACCCACGCGCGAGGGCACCACCAAGTCTGTGGCGCACCGATCTCCTCGCCCCCTTACTGACACACTCCTCGTGCGTCTTTCTCCTCTTCTTTCCAAGCATGTCTCGACTGCACTTTAAGGGCGGGGCCTGGACGAACGCCGAGGATGAGGTGATGAAGGCAGCACTGGCTCAGTACGGCCTTCGGGATTGGGAACGGGTGGCCTCGATGCTGACCAAGAAGACTGCCACGCAGTGCCGCGAGCGGTGGGAAAACTACCTGGACCCGCGGCTGAACATTCACGAGGCGTGGAGCCTCGAGGAGGAGGAAAAGCTAGTCGAGTTCCAGGCGCTCTTCCCGCACAAGTGGCGCCTCATTGCGGAGCAGTTGACGCGGCGTACGCCGAATCACTACATCCGGCCAGCGTGGTTGTGCGAGCAGCGCTACCTGGAACTCAAGGATGAGCAAGAGTACTACCTGAAGGAGCAGCAGCAGCAGCTCAAAGATGTACCTGGCGGAGCCGCAGGTGAGAAGCAGAGCTTAGAGTCCTTCATGGCGGAGCGGCGTCGACGGCGCATCGCGCGCAAGACGCATGAGGAGCGCGCCTCCAGGGCCGACACCGTGAGCGGTGAGCGCTGCGAGAGAGAGATGATCGACATGGCCACTAGCCGCCTCGCTAATCAGGACCAGAAGAAAGGCCTCCGCAAAGAGCGTCAGCAGCAGCTGGCAGAGGCAGCTTTCCTCGCCAAGCTGGAGAGCAATCGCGAGGGCATCGAGTCCGGCACTCTGTCGCTGCGCCAAACTCGAAAGATGAAGAAGGCCTTGGAGGAGGACTGGCAGACATCTGGTCTGGTTGACGAAATTGCAGAGCCCGACGAGGACGACGACGCGAGCGGCGAGGCGCGCGACTCTGGCGAGAATGAGGACGACGATGAACGATTCGAGGCGATCGACATGTACGAGGATCAGCAGAAGGCCGGCCTCGTGAAGAAGCAGCGGGTGCTCATGAAGGACCTGACGGAGCAGCAGCGCCTTATCCAACAGCGACAGATGGACAGCGCCACGGACGCAGACGGTGACGATGAAGCGACAGCGTTTTCCAGCGGTAGCAGTCGCGCTCGTGCGGCACTTACAGGAGTGAACCAAGATCTGCTGAAGCAACTCACATCTGCGCCGATGTCGGTGCCACCGTTGCCTCTGGAGAACAATGCGTCTGGCATTCGTGCCATCGCCGCAGCTGGCAGGTCCGTCGCCGGCGCCAGCTCAATCGCTGAGGCTGCAGCAGCGGAGGCAAAAGAAGAACTCAAGAGCACTCTGACTGACCTCTTTGCCACCCTGCCCTCGGCTGCTCGGGTGGCACCCCCGACCGCCTTGACGAGTCCCGGCACGGGCGTACCGCCACCGCCTCCCCTACCACCGCTGAAGCGTCCTCGTGAAGCGTTGAAGCCGGTGTCAGTGACTGGAGAGGAAAACAGGGATGGCAGCTATCCTAGCGAAGTTGCACAGCAGCAAGCACCTGAGCAACCTTCTCGTTATGCAGACAGCAGCAGCGTCAAAGCGAAGCGCAGTGACAGCGGTGCTCTGACAGACCTTTTCGACCCACTGGACACCCCTGCGCCTCGCAAGGTACCAAAGACGGGCATCGCGGCGACCGCAGCAGCCGACCGCAGCAACGGCGTTTCCCGGAGAGACGAGATTCGTGCGCCAATCCCTGCGAATGCGGACTCTTCAGATGCCGTCGCCACCAGCACCAGCGCTGCCGACGCGCAGCACAGCATCACCTTCACAGAAGTTGAGGCAGAGATGCGCATGCAAGATGCACGTCGGTGGGTCGCTGTGGAGTGCGAACGAGCAACGGCCGCTGCGGCAACAAGCACGACTCCCGAGGATGAACGGCCCACGCCGGCGGAGATCCGCGCCGCTCAGTGCCTTGTCGAGCAGGAGCTGTGCTCTGTCGATGGAGCAGCCACTGATAGTGCCCGCGTGGCCAACGGAGGAAACGCGAAAAGACCAACACAGCTACAGCACTCACCACCGATGGCAGCGGTCGTGCGTGTGCACACGTCTGGCGAAGGTCTTCAGGCGTACAGTGCTCAGGTGAACGTGCAGCATGCGTTGTACCAGCTGAGTCAACGAGTTGCCGCGCAAGTACGGGAGGCCAACGCAATCCTGCAGCCGCTTCGACAGGAGTGGGAACAGGTGATGTCAACGGCGATGCTCAGCCCGAAGGACATGCACGCCCTTCACGGGTATGTTCGCGACGACGGACAGTTGAAGGTCTCGCCGACTGCGAGGGACAGCGCAGAGAATCATGAGGAGGACGGTCTGGCTCTGCCTTCCGTCGCTGCCTACGTGTGCGAGCGCATCGTCGGTCAGCTGCAGCGTGCGCGGCTGGCGTCACGCTTTATGAAGGAACTGCGGGACCGTGAGGCCTTGAAGATGCGCCGCGACTTGGATGCAGTGGAGCACGACCTGCAGGAAGCGCAGGCTCGCGAACGTACGCTGCAGGCCGTATACCGTCACACGTGTGCACAACAGCCCTGATAGCTGGGCGTGCGCGGGCCATGTCGTGGAAAAGGGGGCCTAACCGGTCGAGCGCCTTCCTTTCCCTCCCTCTTTTACCTGTATGTGCACAGGTCGTCACCTCCGCCAACCACCATACCCACATCCCTCCTCTCTTGTGTGCCCAGCGCGTGATTAGAGAGAAAGGAAAAGAAAGGAGGTCGTCAAGAGAGTGCCCCCCCCCCTCCTCTTCGGTGCACCTCTCTGCCCCTCGTCGAGGACGCCATGAGTTGGGCCCCACCCACCCACCCACCCCCCTTCCCCTTTGGCCAAGTTACGCAATGTAAGGAAGAGGGAGAGAAGGGAGACACTGTCTTCTATGTGAAGCGTTGAAACACCTCCTCTGTGCAACCGCCGATTGCCTTGGCGCGCCCTCATGGTCCGCTCTCTCTCTCTCTCTCTCGTCCTACCTCCTAGGGCCGCCACACCCCCACTCGCCCATCTGCCCTCCCTCTCCCCCCCCCCCTTTGCCTCTCTATGTGGGTGTGTTTAATCTTCACCCTGGAGACCAAAGCCCCGCAGCACAACTTGCAACGGCACAAGCCCGCCTACACGCGCGCGCAGGCTCAACCTCGCTGCCTCCCCCTACCTCGGATAACGGACGTGAGATGCTTGCTTGGGTTATGAAAGAGGTGGAGAGCCCGTATGGCGACATCGCAACACTGCACTGGGCGGTGCCAGATGCAGATGCGGACGCGCTCAACTCCACATCTCTGCAGGTAGAACTAGAGAGTGCGGAAGACCAGCTCGGGGCTGTTTTGTGGAACAGCAACACTGCGGCTCTCCGCCACCTTCACGCACGCGTCTTCAAGCTGCCTCCCTCATCCTCATCATCTGCAACCCAGGCACCCCCACCGATTCCGCTGGCTGGGAAGAACATTGTGGAACTTGGTGCCGGCGTGGGCTGCCTCGGCATCGCCCTCGCCATGGCAGGCGCACGTGTCACCATCACCGACTTGAAGGAACTCTTACCGCTAATGGAGTACAACGTACGCCTGAACGAGAAACGAGTCCAGGAGCGCAGCCGAGGCGTCGGCCACTGCGCCGCTCTTCAGTGGAAGTGGGGTCCGACCATGAGCACAATGGTGCACAAGCAGCTGCAGAAAGAGAAATTAGCGGTGAAGATAACAGATGTGCAGCAGCAGCAACACATGTCACCACGGGGAGTTGCGACGCCACCAACGACATCCGCGCTCTCTAACTCCGTGGATCGTGTCGTGTCTTCTATGGTGTCTTCGCTCTTGCCACCGTCTGCGTCCCTGGTGGAGTGCGAGAAGGCACTGCGGTCAGCTGCAGCTGGATCGTCATCCACCACCGCCACGTCGCTGAAGACGCCGTTCCACTACGTCATACTGTGCGATGCCCTCTACGGGAACCCAAAGGACTGGCCAGCGCTGCTCTACACACTGACGGAGTTGCTGGCCACAAACCCAGACGAGTGCGAAGTCGTCAACTTCTGTGAGCAGCGAGTGAAGGATGTAGAGGGGGCTTTTCTGAAGTTGCTGGATGAGGAAAACGAGAAGACGTTTGTGCCAATGGAGCACAGGCTGCGCGATGGCGACGCCCTGTGGACTCAAGCCATTGTCTCTGCAACGCGGTGCTGCAGACCGCTGTCAACGTCAGCAGCGGTCCAACAGAAGCAGCGTGAGGACGCCGCAAATTCTCTGCTGCGTTACGTCCTCGTACAACGCCGCGGCGCGTACCGATGGACGTACACGACGAATGTGCTGCAGGATGCGCAGAGCGAGCTGAACATGGTCATCCGTGTCACGCGTATTCGATGGACGCGTGCGGGGGTCGTTCAAGAGGACAAGGCGAAGCAGCAGCACACCGGTAGCGTCGGCCACCACGCGACAGCATCGAGTACTTTATTCGGCGTACTCGAACCGTCACGTCGTCGTCGGCATCGCGGTGATGGCATTGGTGAGGACGACTTTGCCACCGCCACTGATGCGCAGACACCGTCAGAGGGCGTTGCCCTGAGCATCAGTAACAAGAAGAAACATCGCACTGGTGGCGCTCATGACTGCTGATGGACAAGATGTGCACCATCTGCCTGATGAGTGGTTGTGAGTGTTGTTGCCGCCCTCCTCCTTGTCTGCTCTTAAAATGAAAAAGGCGACAATGCGGGCCTACAGGAGTAATGCCCACCCCCACCCACCCCACACACTCTACGAATCCCAAAGTCGCCAGCAGTGGTGCAAAATGTCGTGTCTGTGAGCCGACCTCGCCTCTCTGTGCGTACACCCTGCAGCCCTGCTGGCTACCACTGTCTCCATGGACACAACGCGCACCACTCCGTCCGTTTCCTCTTTCCTCGCCTTGGATGACCCCGCACAGTGAGTGATGAACGTGCGAAGTACAAGAGCGGTCAGATTCGTGGTGGTGGTGACCCCCTCCCCAAAGGCTGCGAGACTGCACACGCGCACCCTACGCGCCCTCCCTCCTCCCTGTAGGGCTATCGGTAGTACATTTTGCTCGCGCACATGCCCGCCTGTGGCCATCACCCCCTCCCCCATCCTGTCTCCCTCCCTCGATCTGCAAGTGCCCCCTCTACCGATACTGCTCACTTCCTACTCCCCCCTCTTAACTTATTCCCCTCTTATCTCCGTCTTGATGTAGGGTAAGACCTACGATGTGATCGTGTGGCTCGCCTTTCGCTCATCCCTCCCCTCCCCCTCCCCCTCATCTGACATACATCCACGAACGTGGAGAGATCGATCATTATATTCCCCGTCGTCCTTCGGCAGCTCCGCTTCTGCGGTGCCTCTCACTACCACCGCAGGACAGGAACTCTTCGAGCCCAACACACGCATACATCACATATGCACGCGAGTCCACTGTTGTGTTCCCGTGCATTTCCCTCCCCTCATATCACGCCATAGACACACACTGGTGCTCACACCTATACAGAAGCTGCATCAAGCCAGCGGCGAAGGCGTGTGGTGGTGCGGTGCCTTAAACTGCTGCCCTCTCGGTAACACGTCGTGCAGGGGGGGGGTTCCATCACCATCATGGCAGCCTCCAGACCTGCAGCCTCAGCAGGCATACCCCTAGCCTCCACGTCGACTTCCTGCCCCCTCTTCCCCACCGAGTCGGAAGCGTATTTCTGCCTCAACTGCAATATGCGGTGCAGTGACCTGTCTCTGTTGGTGGGGCCTCACACGAACCACGACTACCTGCCTCTCTCAGATGCGCTGCTGTACATGCCAGCTGTCCTCCTGCGGGAGACGCGAGAGGTCGTACTAGAAGCGGAGGAGGGCTTCACCAAGCCGTGGCGAGTGCAGGATCAGCAGCGTGAGGACACTCTGCTTCACTTGCTCGAGCTGCGCCGCAGAAAGCTCGCCGCGGTGGCGCAGCTCATGGCGGAGCTGCGACAAGTGGATAATCAGCTCCTGCACATCACGGAGACTAAGGCGCTGGATGTGGCTAACTGGCGGTACCAACAGCGTGGACTGCACCGTAAGATGGAGAAGCTTCTCCGTGGCGCCACAGCACTAGCCACGTGCTTCGCGCCAGTATGCTCTTCTCCAACGGATGCTAGTGCAGCTGATGTGGATACAGGGAAGTCGCAAGGCGTCGCTACAGCATGCCCATCGGGGTCACACACGCAGTCCGTGACCCAGAAGGAGCTCGCCCAAGTACGTCGAATACTGCAGGTGCAACTTGCGCAGCTGGAAGAAGAAAAGTATGCGTCAGCGCAGCGGCTGGAAACATGGCATCAACTGCTAAGCGAAGTGCCGTGGGGTGGTAGCGCGAGCGGCGACTTCAGCTGTGCCGCAGACACCACTGGGGGGGAGAAAGATAGCACCCAACATATCAGACCGTCTATAACAACCCCAAGCGCAGCGGCTGCAGGAATGATACACACGCCTGCGCATAACCCGCCTCCCCAACCTCGCAGCCACCACCAAGAGCGCTGGCATGCCTCTGAGGTTGCGGCAACCAGCGCGCCATGCACATCCACGCCAGGTGCACCTCTACATCAACAGCAGCAGACGCCATCTCTTCCCTCATCCCCAGAGACCGACATTGCCGTGACGAACCGCCGCTCACCGCATCCTTCCGACGCTGAGGTGGTTCTTCTGCAGCATGCGCTACACAACATTAACGGTGCGCTGCGGCAACGACTCCTGCACGCCGCGGCGGCGTCCCTATCCTCGTCCTCCTCTCAATCACCGCCAACAAGTCACTACGCATTCGCCCGAGAAGCAGCAGCGGCGGCTGACGTCAATATCTCGGGTCTCCCGCCGCTACCAGATGCGACGCCTCTGCGCGGCAGCACCAGCAGCAACGTTCTTTCCCCCTGTCCACAGCAGAATTCGACGCACCCTGGCAGCGTCAGCGTCACCGCAGCAGCCTATGTTATTCAACCTGCGAGGGAACAGCAACAAGAGACCTCCCTGCTGCCGCGATGTGCCGAAGCGATGGTACCCGTCACCTTGGAGGAGGGGGCAGCAGCAGCAGCAGCGTTTCATGCAACGGAAGAGGCGCAGCGACGCGTGTGGCGGCAGTCTCTGCAAGTCCGAGAGCAGGAGATGAAGGACTCCCTCAACCAGCTCCTCCACAGTACCAAGACCACATCCTCGTCGCCGTCCAGAGAGCGCGGCAGCGTCGGAAGCCTCGATGACGCCGGCAGGCCGGCTGCTAGCGCCATGTGCAGCAGCATCCCAACCTACCAGCGGAGTTTGGAGAGCCAGTAGAGGTGGAGTTAGATGCACAGCACTCCGGCGCCAGGCTCTCGCGTCACCCCGTCCCCCTCTCTGCAAGCGCGGGTTCGTGCTCCGTGGGTGATGTGGGCGGTGCTCCTTCTTTTGAGTTTTCTTCTTGTCTCTGTTTATCTTCTGGAAGAGAGTAGTCCACAGCATCCGTGTCCCATCCGGAACCCCAACACCGGACTGCACATCCCCCCCCCACCCCCCTCCCTCTCGACCTTTGACGATTCCGCCGAACCCCTCCGTCCCTTATGTGCCACTTTGCTAGTGGGAGGGGGGAAAAACAAAAAGGCTGGTGGTGGTGGTGCGTTGACCTCCCCCTCCCTGCGCAATGCTGCCAACCACACCGTTGCCCTACCAGGGCAACGGTGGGGAGGACCAGCGTCCAAGGGGTGCAACGAGCGGGCAAGCCCTCTGCTCTTCACGGAGGGAGGGAGGGCAGTTCCCTCCCCCTCCCCTCTAGCTGCCCTGTCCTGGGTGATACGAAATCGTGAGCGCAATCGTCCCTCCCACCACTGCCCACCACCATCATCACTGGTAATTGGAGACACACACACACACAGGCACATATACGCAACGCGAGCATCATTTCTCCCTCCTCATAGGGGAAGTGTGTCACGCAGGCATGTTGTCACCGACAGCCGTGCATCGCGTCGGCCTCCTCTCCACCTTCATTGCGAACGGCGCTCTCTATGCGGCGCACTTCGCCTCCATGCAGACCCCTGCCGGGGCGTTAATCCTCTCCGGCAGCGTCTTCCGCTGCCTCACACTGCCTTTTACAATCTACGGTGACCAATGCCTTCACCGCGTAGCATGTGCCCTCCCAGAGCTGCAGGAGGCGCACAAGGCGTACCTCGGCATTGTCGATCACCCACGTGCCATAGCGTGGGAAAAGCGCGTGGCAGCGCAGAAGCTGAAGAACGACCGCGACCGCATCTTTCGCAGCTTTCGCACCAACAACGTGAAAATGACAGCGCCGTACGCGGTCGGGTCGGCCCTCTCGCTGTACTGCCTCGGTGTGCCGGCACAGATGATCGGGTCATTTTTTCTAGATGCCGGCATGGCAATTGTGAGCCCGCTTGCCATATCCTGCATGCCGGGCGGCCACCTCAGCTTGGCGAGCATACCCTCGATCGCCGCTGTCGCACTCTTCACTGTCGATCCAACTCTTGCCGTTGCGGCAGGATTAACGTGCTTCAATACGATTCAGCACCTCAACCAGCGAGTCGGCTTCAATGACCGGCTTGATGGATGGATTAAGAACACGAAGCTGGCGGTGGGTCTTAGCCTAGGACTCGTCGCTGCAAGCTCGCTGCTAGCTGGCCCGCTCGCGTACGTGCTGGCGCTGCCACCCCTCCACTTCTTTCCTCCGTACGTTGCGCCTGTGTGGCTTGGCATGAGCGCCACTACGGCGCTGAAAACGATCTTCGTCAACGGCACGGCACCTGGTCAGGCCATGTTCCGGCTACCCTCGTACCCGCCAGAGCACGGCACATATGGCGGAGAGAGCACGGCAGCGGGGCATGAGTACCGGCTCGCCTTCACAGGTGTGGACGTGGAGGAAACGCGCAGCATCTGGCAGACACAGAAGCGCATCCTCGACTACGAGTGCGATGTCCGTCTACATCGACTTCTAAAGAAGCTTGGGCTCTTCAATGATGTGGATGAGCTCGAGTATGAAGCTGACAAGCTCAAGCGCAAGCGTGCAGTGGCACGTGCGCGGCGTCTCGCTTACACCGTGGCGGGCGAGGATGTCTCTACGATAACCCAAGCCCACAGGCGCCGTTGCGCGATGCGTGGTAACAACAGGGAGACATCCCAAGAGGCGGATGAGTACAGCAGCGCCTCCTCTAACGATATGGTTGCAGCACAGTTGGAGCAAGCGCAGTTAGAGGAGCAGCGGGGTCGACAAGCCCGACAAGCCGCACGTGAGGCTGCGTGGAAGCAACGTCACTAGCGCTGCAACCCTGAGCAGTAGTTGTTTTGGGGCTGACTCTTTCGATGAAATGGTGAGGCAAGAGCGGAACTCGACATGCGCATGTCTGTGTAGGGGAGAAAGACGTGTCGATCGTGTGGTGGCTGTTGTTAGGGAAGTAGGGAAAGCGAAAGCACGAAGAAGGAAGCGAGGGAGTGGCCCCCTACCCCCTTACGCTCTGTCTGCCGTTTTCGCAGTTGCGCTTATCCCCCGCTCAGGCGCGAGTCCGTCTTCTCTTTTTGGCTGACCAATCACAGAGAAAAAGACACACACACACACACACACACACACACACACACACACACACACGCAAAGATGGAAGCGGGGCTGTACTTTAACTGGGGCGGCCTCCGTCTTTCTTTGCTCTTGGATGAGTAGAAGGTGGCGTGGCAGTTGTGGCTTGATCCACAGCATCTGCCAAGTATGGAAGAGCAGCGAAGGCTAGCACATCCTAATGATGCCGAGTCCCCCTCCCCATCCGCCCACGCGTCTTGCCACATTCAATGTGAAAAGGCAAGCAGCGGTCAGACAGTGCGAGTCATGCTAGCCCACCCACCCCCTTTTCCTCCTTCAAAAACTGCTGAGGTTTAGGAGGAGCGGTACGCCGCGCATCATGGATAACAACTTCGTGAACCTACATGACGTCCTTATTCTCTCATCCTCTCGACAACCGTCGCTGTCTCGCACACACTTGGGGGATTTTTTCGCACGGCTTGCGGGGCTTGTTCGTTGGTGGGCCGTACCATCAGGCTTGCATGTCGGATACTACAACATACCGTAGCAGGCTCTGACACAGTGCGTGTGTGCTTGTGTATGTGTGTGTGCTTAACTGAGTAGTGGATAGCGAAAATTCTTCTCCGATCTTTCACAAGTCGCTCAAAAGGCAGTGTGAGTTAAAAGGGCGAGCGCGCAGTACTGAAAGTCTGCGAAAGGACAGCAGTCAGCACTGACGCCCTCCCACTCACGCATTCTCTTGCTCGCCTCACGTCCCTGCCCGATTTCTTCGCGTTGATCCCCCAGTCAAGCCAATACACACGATCCCCTTGCCCATTTGCGAACTCCCCGTGTTCCTCTTGCGTACTGCTCACACACTTCTCCCCCCCTTTTCTCTTCGGCCTGTCTTGTGAAGGGGGTAGACCTACACACACACACACACGTCCCTAACCTCCGAGCGTGCCTATGTGTGAAGGGGGCAGGCCTACAAACGATTCATCCGAAGGGCTGCCGCGTCTTTCTTTTTTGAGCGTCCGTGTGCACGTCTGTGTGCGTGTGTGTGTGTGTATGTATGTATGTAGTGGCGGTTGCCCATTTCCTTAACTGCTCGACACCGCATTGCATCTCTCGTGTACGTGTGCATCGGCCACCGTTCCTCTGCCTGCATCTCACCCCTCTCTCGTATTCCCTCTCAACGTCTTCTTCTCTTGTGCTTTTCGTCTCCCATCGTTGTTCTTTGCATATACCGTCGTCATTTCTCCCCCCCCCCGCTACTCAAGAAGCAATTACTTCTCACCCCCGTTCACCCTCTCTTCTTCCTTCATTTTCCTCCTTCCCTCCCCCTTCATCTCTTCCTGGGGGCGACATCCGTGGGACAGCGTCTCTCCAGTGAGCTGAGACTTTCGCGCTCACTCACTTACTTACACACACACACACACACACACGCACGCGCGCACACACGAGCAGTGAGGGAGGAGTGACGCTCCCCGTAGTCTGGAAAAACAGACAACAAATCCTCGTTGCTCCTTTTCGCGTCCTCTCGTTTGACTGACTCTGTTCTCTTTAACAGTTGTGTACGCGTGCGTGGGTAAGCGAGTGAGCGCCTGTGTGTAGCCCTCCCTCCCTTCTCTCACCTCCCCCCCCCCTCCTTCCTACCTCTCTCCCTGTGTTTTTCTCCTTTACTGTTGGAAGTACTACTACTAGTAGCGCTAAAGCATACATCTATCTATACACAGAGCCACCTTCTCATCTTGGTTCTTGCTGCGTGTCTGTTGTTCTTATCTTTCTCCCCTCCTCCTCCTCCTCCCTCCCTCTCCCCTTCTCCTCATTACAGCCCTCGATGAGCTCTGCTTCTCTCTGCGTGAATTGATTTGCCTTCTTTTTCTTGTGCGTATTCACTTGAATGCTGTCTCCGGACGACCCGCCGCGGTCCTACACGTCGATGACGCCGAGCCACGCTGCGCAGAACGACTCCATCGTACCTGATATCGCGTCTCCGACGCCCCGTGAGAGTCGTATCCCGCAGCTCGCCTTTTCTTGCGCCATAACCCCGATGTACGAAGGGGCATCGTCACCGACCACTCTCAGCTGCAGCGGTGGTAGCAGTGGGATGCACCTCGATGAGCCAGACGCGTCGCATTCACAGCTCCCACTGTCGTCAAAGGCCCTTTCTCCACAGCTCACCCCGAGTACCCCAGCGATGCAGCGACTGCCACATCAAGGCGCACCTCCGTCACCGTTGCAGCAGCAAGAGTTGAACCCACCCATGACCTCACTGTCACGGCGACTCTGGAACCAGTTCCAAGCACGGGAACTCCCCTATCCCGCACAGCGAGACAAGGGCTCCAGCGCTGCCGACACCAAGATACGAGCCCCTGCGCAGTTTTCGATGTCATGCGAGAGTAGCAGTGGAAACGCGACCAATCCGCAGCGTTCGATGCTTCTCGGCTTGTCGACACGGTGCAGCGAGAACTCTCCTGCAGTTGCCCCGGTCGGCTCACCCCCGTCGTCTCTGTTCTCCACGCCCATGACGCGTCACCTGGAGGGATGCACCCCGAAGGAGTCCCCCGATTTCCGGACGTTGTTCACCCCGTACACCTCACCACCGTCGCTCGCCTTCACCGCGGAGAGCCCAGAGAATGCGGACAGCAACAAACGAATGTGGAATGTGTACAGGCGCCAGAATGATTGGATGAAGTCATCCACGGTGGACTGTTCCATCCTCACTCACCCGCAGGTGCATTCTGCGGGCCTCGACTCGATCCCCGGAGCATCCCTTGCAACGACGCCAGTGCAGCAGCAGGCCAATGTTTCTTCACACAAGCCCATTCGCGACACCTCAGGCCGTACCGCCAGCCAGACCATGGATCCTAAATACAACGGAGGCACAAGCACCGTGGCGCGCTCCCCATCCGCGTTAGCCGCTGCTACACCTTTTCGCGACCTCGACCAGCTCTATCCATCTAAGTCCGCAATGTTCCCCACCAGCTCGAGGGAGCCCTGGCCCCAACGCCACATCATCTTCCCTACAAAGCCGCTGTCGCCAATGAGAAGGAGCGAGTCCCACAGCACCGGCCGCAGTCCATTCTCCCACCCATTAGGTGGAGCGCACCAGCTTTTCAGGTCTATAGAAAGTGCATCAGTGAGCAAGGAGCTGTTGGCTCTCAACCACGACGTCGTTCGTGCCACCAGCGAAGCATCCACGTCGTCAGCGCACCGCACGCAGTCGTCGCGGCAGTGCAGCGGTCGCCGCTACAGTCCCAGCACGAGCCCCGTGCACGATAAGGACTACATATGTGACTTCTCGACAGCGTCGGCAGACCAGCGGATGCCCCTGCCAATTCTTAAGAGGCAGCCGCACCTGTGCTCTTCCGGCAGCATTAGCGGTCGTTTCGGTGGTCCCTCCCTTGTTAGTACAGCCCACCGGAGTGTGAACCGTAGCAGCAGCAGCCACACGGCAGACCGAAGCGGCTGGTCAGCTTCCTCCACCCCTCCCCCGGCTGTGATGGGGGTGAACTCACGCGAGGACTTCGTTCGCCGCTTTGGTGGCGAGAGTATGCAAAACCTCTCCGCCCTTTCGCAGTCGCATCACCAGCAGCCGCAGCAGCCCCCCTCTCCTCTCCCCACCACTCTGTCGTTGCAGCCCAGAACTCTAATCGCGGGCATCATGCACGACCACTCGCCGTGTTCTTCTCCCACGCCGACGGAGCCAACCACGGCAGCGTTGGTGCGATCACCAGAGTGGCACGAAAGTGTGGAAAGGTCTGTCGACTCTTGCTCCTGCGCCCCGTCACTCTTCGCTGCGGTGCAGCAACAGCATCGACCGCTTCTATCGACTCCAGTGATGGACCACTCGGCGGAGTACAGCACTGCCAGTACACAAGAGTGGGCCCCTTTGGGTCGCCGCGTCAGCCTCCGCAATCAGCATCGCAGGCCGGTAGCCAACGCCTCCATCTTCACCGCTGGCGGCAACAGTAGCAGCAATACAAGAAGGCAGTTCAGCTACAACTCTGTGTCACCAGCACCCGCGCATTCAAATGAGGAGTCATCGACGCCACTGAAGTTACCCGCACTGCCACCACCGCCACCGTGGTCGCCTGGCGAGGCCCTGCACTGGATGCGAAATCGACTGACGCTGCAGGAGCAGGAGGAGATGCTGGCGTGCGATGTGGTGTACTACTGTGGGCCTCCCGTGCATCCGCGCACGGCGTGCGGAGTAACGGACTGTGCGACACCCTTGCCCCTAGTCCATCACACCGTGGAGAAGATTACAAGCGCCAGCAGTCTTCCGAAAAACAAGGGGGAAGTTGTATCATCCACCGCTCCCCTCGCTTCGTACTTTCCGATCACCCTCGGCATGCACATATCTTTTCGCTACGAGGTGCTGGAGGTTCTGGGGTTCGGCACATTCAGCGTCGTCGTGCACGCCCTTGACCACGCAGCCTTGCCTCTCTCCCCTGAGCGGCACTGTGCGTTGAAGCTGATTCGGCGCGAATTACTCTACCAGAATGCGGCACAGGCGGAGTGGGGCATCTGCGAGCAACTGAAGAAGTGCTGCGCAGGGATGCGCCGGTGCAGTGGAGGCTGCTTCGGAGAGGGTGCAAGCGGGGCCACCGCCGACTATCGGGCCAAGCCGTTTGTACATCACTGCAAGCCCTCTGCATCGTCGTTGCCATCAGCGTCACCGCGGCTGTCCATGGCGGACCAGCGCACGCTGCGCTTTGCCTCGGTGCTCACCCCACGGAGCTGCTTTGAGTACCGCGGCTACCACATCATTGTTTTTCCGCTCCTCGGCTTCAGCGTACGCGACGCGGTGGAACTGCGGCGCGAGTTGCGAGAAGCGAAGGCCGACCACGCCATAAGCCCTTCCCCGTTCCCGCTCCCTGCTGATGTGCTACTTGTGCAACCTGGCGACCAAGCGAGAGTGACACTACCGACCGAGGTGGTCAACAGCGTTCTCGCGCAGCTCGTACGGGCCCTTCACTTTATGCACCACTGCGCACACATCCTCCACGGCGACATCAAGCCAGAGAACATCGTATTTGTGGATCGCTCTATGAGCGGGAGGAGCAGCAGCAGCATCAGCGGCCATTTTGCCGAATCGGGCGGTGCTGCGAGTCAACAGCCCCTACCCCGCCTACCATCGCAGCCGCAGCACCTCCAGGCCCCCCTTCCGTGCACTGGCGATGCAGGTCCCCTCCCCACCCCGCTCAGCCTGTACCCCTTCCGTCGACTGAGCTTTGACCCCCCGCCGTCGTTGCTCTCGAGCGCGGCTGCTCCCTCGCCTTCCTCCTCGTACAGCGGAACTATTCCCCGTCGCCCCCATGTGACTGAATACGTGGAAAGGCACCCCAGCCCGGAAGTCGGCGACTGCGGAAGCGCCAACAGCAGCATGTCAACGTGCTCCTCGTCTCTGCCGCCGCTGACAGCCCCGTACCCGCCACAGAGGGATACTGTAGTCACTGACGGCCCTGACAGAGGTATCACGATGATGAGCCGTAGTCACAGTTTGCAGCACCTTGGTTGCGAAGTGACTAGCAGCGCCCAGCGCCATCCCTCCAGCGGAGATCTCCTCAATCAGTGTATCACGGGCGGAGTTTTGGTTTCCCTTACGGGCCACTCGCTTTGTATGGCAGGTAGCCGCACTGGCGCCTTAACCTCCTCCCCGCTCTCCACATTAACGTGCGCCGGGGTCGTCGGGGGGTCGATGGGGGGTGGGACGGGGGACACAGCCCTGAGCGAGGCGCCGCGCAGCAGCAACGGCAGCCCACGGGGCGCCAGCGCCAGCCCCACAAGTCGCCCAGGCCACGACAGCCGCGGCGGCGTAGGCGGCGGTGGCGATGAATCAAGCAGCACTGTCACGTCCTCGGCACGCGCTCGGCTGACTTACGCGTTACCTTATGCAATGGCTGCGTCAACCGCTACAATGGCCTCGTCACGGATTGCTCTCATCGACCTTGGCCACGCCCATCTCATCCCCCCTGGTACCACTGGCACCTCCTTCCCTCTTCAGTCACCGTCCTACCGCTGCCCCGAGATGGCTCTGCGGCTGCCGTACACCACCGCCATAGACATGTGGTCGGTTGGGTGCGTCCTCTACGAACTCCACACTGGCCACCCCCTGTTCCCTGACGCTTGTGACGACGTAATGCTGCTGCAGTCGGCGGTAAGGACACTTGGGATGCCAGATCCAGCCTTTCTCGCTACTGTGAAGTCCTGCTGGAGGAGGTACAAGCAGCACAAGCTAAGCACGACCGCAGCGGTCGCGCACGTGCACGGCGATGTAGCTTCACCGAGCACCAGCCCACAGAAGCTGCAGCGGCTCTTGCCTCAACTACACCCGCAAGAGCCACAGCTAGCCGTAGATGGCGAGGACGTGAAGCAGGATGAGGAAGTCATCATCGTCGAGCGGTGCTGGCTCCAGTTCATCCAGGTGTTGAACGACGCCGCGGGACACCAGCGAGAACACGACCAACGCCTCAAGGCCCAACAGCAGTGGAGCACGCCATCCGTTGTGGAGAGCTCCCAGCGAAGTCCGAGGGAAGCAGACTCGCCTCTCGCAAAAGGGAGCGGTGGCACGACTACGTGGGAGACGGCAGAGCAGCTGGCACTGTTGCAAGTAATGTTCCCTGGAGGCCAAGCGCACGAACCCGATCAGTGTTTCTCGCTGCCAAGCAAGTGTGACTGGGGTCAGTATGCGTGGGTGGACTTCTTTCTGGGGTGCCTCTACTGGGACGCCGGGAAGCGGCTCACGGCGACGGAGGCGCAGGTTCATCCGTATCTCGCGTCCCACTTCGCGCCTGAGGGGACACCTGCGACGGCCGTGACCGCGAACAACAACACCGCATCCTCGGCGATGGACAAAAGAGACGTCGCAGGTGACCCGGCAATGAGCGCCCTCGGGCTCTCTGCTGGCTCTAGTGACGGAGCTCCAGAAGCGCCAGTGACCGCGATCATACGGCCGAAGCAGTGCTCGGGGCTCTACTACCTCCGGCACCACCCTCTGACGTGTCGCCTCTTCCAGTCAGCACCAGAGAC
Organism: Leishmania panamensis; assembly: GCF_000755165.1. Classification (NCBI taxonomy): domain Eukaryota; phylum Euglenozoa; class Kinetoplastea; order Trypanosomatida; family Trypanosomatidae; genus Leishmania; species Leishmania panamensis. Next base: position 308,422 of record NC_025862.1, on the reverse strand, counting down.
AGCCAGTCAGCCCAGAAGCCCCCACAGCAACCGCTCCACCACCAGCAACGACGCAGAATCGCTCTTGACACCGCTCCTGATGAAACCCTCCGCCATTGTGCCGTTCGAGCTCCCCTCTAGCAACTGCACGGCTCCGTCAGCGCGTCTGTGGGAAGAGCATCGGGAGCTGCTGCCCCACTGCTACGACTCGGCCCTTGACATTCATTCCACGCCACAGATCCGGACCGAGCGGCTTGCTCGGTCGCCTTACCACTGTAACGATCACCGCCGCAACCCCTTCGGCAGCACGGAGAGGCACCCGTTCCGCGCCTTCTCCGAAAGCGACCAAGGTATAGAGAGTCCTGTTGAGGTCTCCGCCGAGTCATCTATACGCGGCAACCTCGCGAGCACGCAAAAGCCACGCAGAGACGGTTCGACGTCGGAGGTGATGGTGCTGCCTCTCAACTGACACAGGCACCTCCTCGCCGCCAAGCCACAACAACTCGAAGCGAACGGAAAGGAGAGGGAAACCACCACCTCCCTCCCCCCCACCCCCCCTCCTCTTCTTTGTTTCTGCCTTCTTTGTGTGCGTGATGTACATGTGGCCTTCATGTTTCCTCTCTCTCTCTGTGTATATATATGTTTTAGTTTGCCCTCTCCACCTTTGGCGGTGATGACTGTTACGTTGTGTAGGGGTGGGGGAGGGGGGAGGCTGTGCCTCCGTCCTCGAGTGCCCAGCTTTTCTTCCATACAAAGTACTATGAGAAGGTGTGAAAGAGAAAGAAAGAGACGACAAGTGCGCGAGGCTCTCCTATATGGCCTCTGAGCTCCACTCTTTCCCTCTCATGGGTACCTCCGCCGTCACGTGTTCTGTGCTGTTGCGTGCCGAGCCATTTCCTCTTGACTGTCTTTTCAGCACTATCTTTCTTTCCTCCGCGTGCTACGCGCTCAACCTCCCATATTACCGGCCACCTACACCTCCCCCCCCCCATAAGACACACGCTCTGACCTCTGCCTCCCTTTCTCCTTGTTCTCGATCCCATTTCCACTCCACCTCAACGTCGCATCACACACCCGCACGATGCACCAAGAGCACATCCAGCGGCTTGCCTCACATGATGCTGCTGTGCTGCGTGCCAGCCATGAGTTTCCGACCTTCACAGGCGCTTTTGCCCGCGTGGCACAGGTTGGCTTGCCAGTGCTGGAAGCCGAAGCTGGCAGGATTCCTTTTTCCTACTATGGTAAAGAAGCCTCACACAACATGGCGGTGTCGCTCTGTCTCCCAGCGCTCGCGTGGGACATTACGCGAACATGCATTCTGCCTGTCACGGACGAGGTGCGAAGAAGAGCAGAGGTAGCGGTAGAGAGTAATGGCACAATCCCTAGTGCAGCAGCAGGCACAGGAAAGCGGAGTCACGCCGCACTACAGCCTGATGGACTTGAGCTGTTTGGTCGCCTGGCAGCCATTTGCGCTGATGTGTCCGTGAGTGTCAGGATGGAGGTGGTGGAAAGCGCTGCGGTGGAAGGCAACGTCTGTCCCGCTGAGGTGTTTGCCAGTGGCCGGGAGGCTGGTGGTGGCGCAGCTGCGCGCCCATCGTACGAGTCACACCCCTGTCTCCTTGTCCGGGACCTTGTACCGGAGACCCGATGGCACTGTGGCCAGCAAATGCCCCTCGTCGAGAAGCACGCGCGCAGACGTCGGCACGCCAGCCGCTACCCTTCTTGTCATGATGGTAGCGGTGGGTCTTCTTCTCGCGACAGTTTTTCAGATATTAGTGATGGAGCAAGGGAGAGATGCAACAGTGTGCACCTGATCACCGTGTGCCGAGTACGCGGACTATTCTACAACCTGCCAGTGCGCCAGATCCCTTATGTAGCACTTATCGGCACCTGTAGCTTCAGCATTCTCACCGGCAGCAGCAGCGGTTGTGGCGGCCCCTGCAAGACTCTCAGTGACCGTGATCGAGAGGAGCTCTTGCACCGTCGCACCTCGTGGGCCTGCAAGTCGGCGTCCGCCATGCGTGCACGGCGGGAGGAGCAGCAGCACCTCCTAGCGGTTGTATTCCAGACAGCGGTGTGTACGTTGTTAGCGCCGCTGTATCTCACCGGCACACCTCTCAACGCAAGCGCTGACAAAGGCGCATCGATCGCCCGGCACTCGTTGCCGGCGCAGAGTGTCTCCGGGTTCTCTGCAAAGTTGATTGCTGAGTATGACTTCTGCGGGGACGTGAGTATTGCCTGGGGTATGCCAGCTGAAACACTCCCATTGCACCCTCTTTCGCTCTCTACACCGCTTCGCTGCGTCTCTGCTCCGCGCGTGGGTAGTGATCGAGGTGACATACACCCCGACTCCGCGTGGGCGGCGGCGGGGCTGCGCGTGGATCGTCACGGCTTGTACAGTGGTGCTCTCTGGGTGCATCAGGCATCACGAGAGGTGGACATTGGTGGAAAGGCGGGACACCGTCGCACACGCGGCGAGGCGACGGCGCGTCGTCTGTGTCGCGCATTCGGCGCCCCACTGCCAGACCCCTCATCTGCCCCATCATCGTCAGCCACTCGTGCACAGCGGCGCGCAGGGCGATCACGTTCGTTTTCTTCGACCGCCGCGAGTTGGAAAGGTAGTGGAAAGACCCCGGAGGAGACGCTGGCAGAGGGTATATTGACAGAAGTGGTTGTGCGGCCTGGTCACTTCGTGGTTCTCTTCCTCACCCCTCCTCCGCTGGGTGCCACCGCCGTCCCTGCCCGTGAGGCACCGTATACAGTAGAGAGCCACCCTTTTGCGCCTTTTCCTGAGCGTCACGGGACCCTCTTTATGATACTCGTGCGAGATTGTCAAGCACATCCTCTAGAAGACGATGACTGTCGAGGTCGATCAGCTCCTCTGTCTTCAGCGTTGTGCCCGACGCATTGCCGTGTGCTGGAACCTACGCACTGGGCCTACGACATTGTCGCTACCAACACACGTCGACGTCGCCACAGCGCACATCCGCTGTCAGGGGAGTCCCTCACAGCAGCCGCAGCAGTAACGGCAGCCGTCCCAGCTTTCGTATTCGTTGACAGCACGTACGTCCCTGCCCGCATCTCGGAGGCCCGACAGCGGACCCGAAACGGAGACTCCGTACAGCAGACCTTTGCGCAGCTCTACGACGAAGCACTGCAGCGCCTCACCAGCGGCTGGCGGGGGTGCGAGAGTGACGAGGCACCCCTTGAGGATTACGAGAAGCCTCTGTCTGCCCAAACAGCAACTTCACATGAAACCATACCAGATCAGCAGCAGCAGCCGATCTCTCTCGTCCCAAACAATGTGCTTGTGAAACAGGAAGCTGCGGAGGTACAGTTACGCGTGCGGTACCTCTGTCAACAGGTACTGGAAGCCGCTGCTGTTCCTGGGATGCAGTCGTACATGTCGACACTGCCTTCCACAAAGCACAGCTCTTTGACCGCATCCTCGGAGAGTGTGGCTGGTCGCACAGGCACTCTGCATCGCGTCCAACTCAACCCCGCCTCGCTGCTGTGGCTAAGCGCCACTGCACGCAGCGTAAACTCCTCGGCAGCAGCGCCGCGTCGTACTCCTGTCACCCTCGACCCCAACCTGCACCGTATCATCAGAGAGGAAAAGGAGGAGCAGGCAGCACTGCACACTCGCCCTCCTTTGAAAACATCACTATCCTCTCGTGAGCCCCCTGGCCCTGTGCATCACCCATCGCCTGTACAGGTCTCTAACACGGAGGAAAAGTTAACGCGAATGCGACATCTCCTGGACACAGGACGTGGGAATGCGCTACGTCGATTGCCTCGCGCCTGTGCGGCACCGTGTCCATGGATACCAGAGAAAGGAGCCGACAGAGGTGTCGAGAGCGGTGACTCCAATACATCCAAAGGCGCCACAGCAGTGCTCTCGGAAGATGTCATGCCACCAATCACAACCGCCTTCTCAGCGCGCGTGTCAGTGCTCCAGTGGGCACGCAAGTTCCTGGTCATTGCCTCTCCCAACACTCCACGATGTGCGTTCAAGCCAACCTGCAGCCCTGCAGCAGTGGCCCCTCAAGGTTCTGTATGCCGTCATCAGCCACACGTGCTGGAGTGGTGGGTTGCGGATCAGCACGCGGTACACGAACGAGTGCGACTGGAGTTCTTTCTCTGTTTCGCTGACACCTATGTGTGCCATCCCGAGCTGCAGGATGGCATGGAGTGCACCGGGAGTGAGTCCGTGATCCTCGGGTCTGGCGCTGTCTCAGAGCACGTAGCTCGTACCTCCTTGTCGCTTAGCCCTCACGCACGAAGAGCGCTAGAGCGTCGCCAGCGCGTTGCGCAGCTGCTGCGGTTGCTCGCGGTCACTGACCCCGCATGTTCGCCGAGTGCATCGATGGCGGCGGTGTCATTCGCTGTGTCCCTGCCAGCCGAGTGGCGTCTACGTGTGACCGCGGTGGAGGCACATCTGCGCCAGTGGGGGTGGCGTTTCCATCACGAAAGTGAGGCCGTCGCGCACCGAGGAGAGACGCAGTGCAACAGAGACGTTGCTTGGGCCAGCGACGCGCGTGTTGACCAGTCCACGTACTCACGCACTCGTCCCTCACTGGCAACAGCTGTTGTGGCGTGGCCGTGCTTGAAGGTGGAAGGGGTCGTTCGCCATGTCACCTCCACGCAGGCCCTGCAGGAAACGGTGGTGGAGCTGGAAGTGGTGGGAGCCGCAGCGAAGGCAGAATTCGACTGTCCCTTCATGCCCTCGCAGCCTGCCGCCACTGACCCCGTCTCTTCATGCGCCCGCTCTCCCGAGTCGTTACACGTACCGCGCTGCTCCTCTCCGTGCCCGCTGCTCATTCCCTCGGTGTTTCTCAACTTCTTCATCTCGCGCTCCTGTCGCGGGGCCATCATGTTCGGGGACGTTCTTCGCCCCAACGCGGCCCGCTCTATGGTGGCTGCACTGGACTGTGTCGAACAGTACTACGTGTGCTCGCACGGCCGTCCCTCCTTCACCCATCTCACTCCTGCACAGTAGTGGAGAGCAGACCCTAGAGCCTCACGCGTGTCTTTCTCTCTGTTGAATGGTTGCCTCTGCTCTACTCATCTCTGCTACGTCAACCAAACAGCCTATGCGGTAAAATGGAGGAAATCAAGTCCTCGCCCGAGCACTGCCTCAGCGCCGCCTCCTTTTGGCCTTTCTTCCTTCACTACACCATCACCACCACCACCACCGCCCCCCCTTTTTTGCGACGAAGGGTGACAAGGCGCAACCCTTTTTGGGGGGAGGAGGGGGGGTGCGAAGACGAGATGGACAAAGAGAAAGGGGGGAAGTTGGGTGACGTCTGTGGTTTGCACTCTACCCAATACACCTACACATATCGGATCTGCTGCATTGTCAATCAACGGCTATTTGGCGCCGCCCTCCTCTCACACCCTCCCTCTCTGCCTCTCTCCCTCTCTCTCTCTTCCTTTCCCCCCCCCCCTCCAGTCACTTACCTCGCCCCTTTCCTCATTTCTCGATGCCCTGCCTCCTCCTTCAAAAGGCTCATTTCACTGGATGACACGCCCACATATACGACCTTAAACGCGCAAGAACAAGAGAACGAAAGGGGGCGACAAGGCAGAGAAGTAAAACACATCCGCGCATGCATGCACCCACACATAGACCTACACAAAACAGGTCCTCCGCTGCAGAGGCCCTTCTATCAGTGCTCCTCTCTTCTTCATAGAATGCGCACGTATACAGAGGCCCGCTCATCCCCTTCACCCGACCTGAATCGTGCTATTCCTCTCTTCAACACACATACGCAGCTAAAGTCACGGCTTGCCTGCTGAACGGGTGAGCGGTGTCCACTCCCCCCTCGCCCCATACGCACACGCGCGCGCGCCGATGGGCACCACCACCACCAGCGCTGAACCAACTCCACCTCCGCGGCTCCGTGATGCTATAAAAGTGGAGCCGAGCACGGAAGACGAACGTGGGCAGCAGCTGCCTCGTCACCAAGACGTCGCTTCTTCACCATCCGCGTTGAACTTTCTCGCGCTGTGGCGACCTTTCACAGTGCCATCGTCTCGACACGCTTCCGCGCTCGCCGGCGCGAAACAGTCTGATGCGGTGAAAGGGGCACAGTCGCCTTCGTCTCCTACAACTCCTTCCGCCAAGGCTGTACCGACGCATGTCAACGACCCCCGCCTCGGCACCCTGTTCATCGGCTCGGTTGTGTTTGCGCCCTATCGTGTTCGCAGTGAACGCCTGGTGCGCGGCGGCTCGTCGGTGTGTGTGAGCGGCGGCACCGCCAGTGGATCCTCGGTCACCCCAGCAGCAACACACCAGCTGGTGCCTCCTCCCCCTCCCTACCACTTGCATTACGCGCTCGCCGAGGTGACGGGCATACAGATGATGGCCGGTACTGTCACTGTGTCGTTCCTCTTCACGGATCCGGGCATCGACGACGAAACTGTGTCGATGTACGAATGCGTGCCGTGCCCGCCAGTGTGTCTCTCACGGTGGCTTCGCGAGGAAAACAGCCCTGCTCCACCACGCTGCTCTCTGCTGGAGCGCGTGTTGGAGGTCACCCCGCAGGAGGGGCCGCTCCCGGTGAATTACGTATACCGGGCCCTCCATGCGGGGTCCTCCACGCTCGCCTCTGCATCGAGCTCATCACCGTTGTTGGTGCAGCGGCAGCGGCAACAGGAGCGTTGCGTTGCGCGGCTCAGTCAACTCTACTGCCTCAGCGATGACGACGATGACCAGCAGTCGCCCTCCACGGTGACACGCTACTCCAGTGGCATGGCACAAGGCATGTTAACGCAAGACATGGCTACGAGGCCTGTCGCACTCGAACCCACCCCCTCCCCGGCAGCCTGGCGACTCCACTCCTCTGCAGCTACTGACAACGTGGCTTTGACGCTCAACAGCACGGGGATCGTGACTCTTACTACGTCGCCTGCCACCATGTTCGCCCGCTACATCGTCCCAACTAGCGTGCACGTCTTTTTCTCTGGCATCTTCCAGCAGGTGAACACGTATATGGAGCTGCACTGTAGTCGTCACCGCCGCCGCTCTCTCGCGGATCCCGCGACGGAGCTCCTCTCCTCGCAAACTCGGCGGCTTTCTCGCGGCGTCCCTGCGCCCCTTGTTCTTGTCATCTTCGATAACTACGCCACGCTGCGTCGCTTTCACGTCTTCATGACGGTGCGCGGCCACGTCGTGCAGCTGCTCGACGGCACCCACGTGAGCAGCGCTCTCCCGTCGCCGCAAACGTCGCACGCGTTCGGGGCGCAGTGTAAGATTTGGCTTTGCATGTTGCGCGATGACACCGGAGAAGAGAGTGTTGAGGAGATGACGAAGCAGGTGGATGGTTCCTTGATCACGAGGCCCGATGCTGGAGAAAGTAGCGCAGAGGCAGTGCAGGCAGTGGCCGTCATGGAAACACAGATTCGCCGCCTGCTCGCAGGTGCCCCACCTGTCGACGCGCTTGTTAGCTTCAAGGAGCACATCATGCAGCAGCAAGAAAACATCACGGAGCGCAATCAGTCGGCTACTCTGCATCAGCACGTCACAGCAGAGGCAGTGCTGCAGCGACTTATGCCGCACCTTGAGGCGGACCGCCTTGTGTTTGCTCTGCAGGACGTCCCGGCACCACCGCCGCGGTCAACTTCGGCTGGCAACAGCGCAGCTGCTTCCTCTACAGAGATAATGCAGCCACCGCCATCCGCGGGAGCCACCACGACCGTTGTCAAAGTGTCCGGTGCCGTCTTCGGCGACAACAAGGTCCTCGTCCCGTGCAGCCCCGACCAATTGACCCTGCTCTCTACCGTGTTGGCGAGCACCCCGGTACCGGCGTGTGAGAAAACGAGTAATGGCGGCATTACTGAAAGAGACGGTGAAACCGCAGCGCAGCGCAAAGGCTCCCCTACCACGAAGGCTACTCGGAAACGTCCGCGAGTGGTGGAGATGGCAGACTCCTCGTCCGCAGCGGCTGCCACAAGAACGCAGGCACTGACCCCAGCTCTGCTAGAGCGGATTGCCCTCGGCAGCTTCACAGACACCGCGGCAGCGACCCTTTTCGATGTCTTTGCAGACGCCACAGCGGTCGTGGAGAAGGGGCCTGTCCCCTCCTCCATGGATGTGTCCGCGGCCGCCGACGATAAGCACCGCGGCAGCGGTGCTGGAAGAGGACCCGCGGAAGTACTAGGTAGCATCGAGGAACTTTACGAGAAGTGGTACGTCGACCCATCGCGGTTTGGCGAAGCATTCCCGGTGTTCGCTGCGGTGTACGCACTGGTGGCGGATGTCTTCGCTAGCGTGAGTCGCTTCCGATCCGGCAGACCACGTAGCGGCAGTGGGTGGGACCCCGGCATCGGCAACGATGAGCCGCGGCGGCTCTCCACCGAGTCACTGGGGTCTGACCCATCACTTGAGCAGGCTGCAGAGACGCACACCTCGGCGGTGGCGCAGAGGCGCCTATTGCCACCGCCCCTTCCCAATAAACTCCCTCGCAGATGCCTCGGTACGCTCTTTGGCGCTCTACCCCGCGTCGCCCTAGTGCTCCCGCGCGGCAACCCCACCCATCACCCCAACCTCAGCACAAAGCAGTACCTGCGCACCCTCCGCGCCTTCTTTTCGCCCTGGGCGGTGCACGAGATCACCTCCCCGGGCCCTTCTGTGGCCGTCAGCAGCGCGGCGCCCATCCTGTGGCACCAGCGCGGCGGCCTTCTTCTTCTTTTTTGCGACGAGCCCACCACGCAACTTGGCGCCTTGCAGGACGAGGCGGACGTGGTGATTGCGTGTGGCAAAGCGGCGGCGGCGTGGGTAGCAGCGAATAGTGCGACAAAGGCCAGCAGCGGGGACTGTGGCAAAGGTGCTGCCACTGGTCCGGTGCTGTTCGCCATCATCTCAGAGGCAGAGGTGGTGGCACCGGCAGACCAGCTCACCCACCTGTGGCTCCCCATCACTCTTGCTTCACCGACCTGCACTAGAGAAGCCCACGAGTCTGCCCACACGTCAACTTCAGCAGATGGGCTCATGCGGTACGGTAAGTGGCCGGCAATGTCTAACGAGGAGACGTCGCGCGCCGAGCTGGAGGAAATGTGGAGGCTCCTCGTTGCTACCGTAAGCGCAGATGGGAGCGTCGACGTGTCTGCACGTCCGTCACCACCACTGGAGCAAGACCAACAAAGAGGCGAGACACTGCGCTGTGCCGGTGCGGCTGGCCGCCGACTTCACCAAGCAGAAGTACTACCCAGAACTCTGCGGCAAGCCGTAGTTCTCTGGCGCCACCTCCAGACCGCAGAAGCCACCATGAGTGATAGGCAACCCCAAAGTTGTGCGTCACCATCCGAGTTCGATAATGAAGGGCCGTGGGCCGTGCTGCAGGCAGTCGTGAAAGAGATGGCGCTGAGTTGCGTCACGGCAACGCCAGTCCGCATGACCGACGTGACACTCATACGCAGCAGTGGTGACAGCGTGTGAGCCGCCAGGGCGAGAGCTGTGCGCCAGGTCGCCGACCGTTTGAAAATGGTGGTGGAATCACTTGTATCTTTCGTGCCTCCTCTCCGTCTTGAGCTGCAAACATGTATGTGGGCGCACGCAGTAGTTTGCCTCGGTGGAAGTGTTCTCTGTTGGGATTGCATGCTGGCAAGTACTGAGAATAGTGATGACACGTAAGTGTGTGTTATTGTGCGTAGATGTCTCACATGTGGGTGGGCTCCTCCCCGACCCCTTCCGAGAACGAACGAAGCAATCGGGGAGTGGGAGGGCAAATGAAGGACAGCAGAGAAATAACGATGAAAGATACACGTGTGCGTGGCTGGGTGCAGCCATCGTCTTCTCTGCTTGCTGCTTCCTTCCCACTCCCCCAACACCTCTCCCCTCTGCGTCTCTGCTGCCCTTCTTTCCTCTTGCACTTTGACTTGACGCCCACCGTACCAGCACATCCTCCCTTCCTCCCTCTCCTTCACTCGCTCACTACACCTCCGTTTCCCCTTCGCATGCGGGTGGGCTTATGGCGGCAACGGTGACGGCATCCCCTACCACCACTACCCACCACCCTCCATCCATCTTCTAACACGCACGCACGTATCCCTGTATGTCAAGTACCACCCCGCCCTGCAGTGGCGCCTTATTTGGTTTTACCTCTCTTTGATTCCCCCTTTTCGACTTCCCTTAACACTGGCCTTGACTTTCCTCCGTCATTACTTCCTGTTTTCCGCTTAATTGCACTCTTTAGAAACTCTCCCTGCCGGTGATCCTCCTCCCTTCTCTCCCGTCAGTCTCTCTCTCTCTCTCTGTGAGTAACAATGTCGGCGTCCACCACGGAGCTGTTCACCAATGAGGGTACCCTCTATCAGTACGCTGGGGAGGAGGGCGACCATCCCTACTACAAACCCCTCGGTGATGTGGATGCCTTCACCATCTCCCTGGTGAAGCACAAGAAGGCTCCAGGCACTGCCGGCAGTGACAAGAGCAGTGTGGAGTACATCATCGCCGTGGCGGAGGATGGGGAAAATGTCTTTGAGCAGCCCATCGGCGTGGACCTTCAGCTCTCCTACTCCGCCCCAGCTGCGTCCGTCCACTGGCCAGCGATCATCGATGAACAGCTAGAGACCGTAGCATTCCGCTTCGCCGCACCGGCTTCGCGTACCGGGCAGGTGACAGCGCAGATGCGCATGCAGGAGTTTGTGGAGCTGTACAACCGCTGCACCTACAGCCTCCTCACCGGCTACGACGAGGTTGACCCGCAGGATGAGTGGTACCAATACCTCGGCGGCGCCACCACCCGCGAGGTCCGCAACGAAGACGCCACCGAAGCCGTGTTCGAGTTCGACGCTGCCCAGTTGACGAAGGCAAGCACAGGCTCTGGCAATATTTGCGCCGCGGAGTCGCTACAGTTTAACCGCATCCTCGTTGTCAAGAAGGGCAACGAGGAGGCCAGTCTGGAGATGCAGGCGCTGCCGCAGACGGAGCGAGGCTTTGACCGGGCCGCCATGGAGAAACTCGTCGTGCGCGGCGTCGACGACACCTCCACCGGCACTCTTCTGGAGAACGGCGACGCCACTATGCTGCTCTTCGGCGGTCGCAAGGCGGCGGTGCAGCAGCTGGATCTCACGCACGGCACCGTGGTGCAGGAGTACAAGCCAGCGGATCTGCCACTGCAGAGTGTAGCCTACGCAAACCACACAGCGGCGAGCTCCGGCTCTGTCTACACGTGTCTTGGCCGCAACGTTGCCTTCAACATCGACGTCCGCATGGACCCCCGCAACTGTGTTATCATGGAGGACGGGAAGCAGCCGACAGACTACGCCTTGTTGTCACTCCGGAAGGATTTCACCTGCCACGCCACCTCGCAGAACGGCTACCTCGTCATCGGCGATGGGTGTGGGAACATCCGGCTCTATACCGGCCCGCCTGGTGCACGCAAGCCAGACGGCGGGTACTTCCCGAAAGCTGCCAAGACGCTTTTGGACACCAAGATGCCAATCGTTGACATTGACGTCACAGCCGATGGCCAGTACATCGTCGCGACCTCCACCTCGTTTCTGCTGTTCATCGAGACCAAGTACGTGGACAGCAACGGCAAAGAGTCGACAGGGTTTCAAACTCGTATGGGAGTGCAAAAGCCGCAGCCGATCATCCTTCAGCCTTCACCGGAGCAAACACTGCGCATGGGTGGAGCTAGCATGGTGCGCTTCCAAAGTGCGAAGTTCGACCGTTTTCCTGGGACCAAAGAGCTGTGCGTCACTGCCAGCTGCGGGGACTACCTACTGACGTGGTCGCTGCGCGCGATTGAGTCGTCGCAGCAGAGCGGACGCGCCGTTGTGAACTCCGCCGTGGCGGTGGGACAGACTGTCCTGTCGACCTCTGCGAACCGTGCTTCGCATGTCGGCTTCCTTACCGGCAACGGCGTCGGCGTCGTACCCGTGCATGAAGCGAAGATGATGAGTAGGGCGTGGACATGGGGAGCCAAATAAGTTGGGAGCGACTGTTGCACTACACTTCCTCGCATGGGTGTGGTAAGACTCGTCTCCCTCCCGTTGCGCGGCCTGCCCCCCCCCCCGCTCCCCCCGAAGACCTGCGCCTGCTACCCTCCCACACACAAACGCACACAAAAGCGGCCACGCATACGGTAGGAAGGAGTGCCTCTTGGGCAGCAGAACGCCGAGGAGTGACTCCCGCTCTCCCCCCCTTTCCTCCTCACCGCTTTACTCGCCTCCCTAAGCCAGCAAGTGAGTGCACCAGCGCCTGTGGAGAGAATGTGCTTCCTTTCCCTTGTTCTACCCGCTTATGCTTGCACGCTGTTCTCGTGGCGCAGCGGTGCGACAAGACCAGCAGACGATCTGGTTTTCCCTGTCCAGCGAAAGCGCGACCTTTCTTCTACCTGCCAGTGCTGCTTCTAGTTTCCGTTGTCGCTGCGAATGGGCTCCAGGGACCTTGTGGTCCCTACACGCTCGCTGCCTCCACTGGCCATGGCTTCAGAGCGAGTCTCGTCCACCCGACCTCCTTCATCTCCCCACCCGATGAGGCGGTAAGCGCGGCGGACGGGTGGCCCCGCACTCTTGTCGGTGCACAAACGCGGCACATGCGCGTATCGATTCTCCAGTATAAACGACGCGCTTTATCCCTGCCGGTATGGCCTCGGTGTGAGCGGCGTGGCCGCACGCACAGAGCCCAGAAGTCGGATCAGTCGAAGCGAACGCACCGACGCGCTCATGTGGCCTCACTGCGGTTTTCTCTCCCTTCCTCCATCTCTGCCTCCTCACGCACACACACACGCTGGTGGAGTGGAGGTGTTGTCAACTATGTTACAGTTGTACATGCACTTCTCCTGTAGAAAATCGAACGAGGAAACGGCCTGCGATGCGAAAAAAGGGTGTGGAGGAGGGCGGTAGCAGATGCCCGTAAGCCGATTGTCCCACCCCCTTGCGTGGCACTCCTGCTTCCATGAGTAGGTGTGCGAAGGAATTCGTGTTTAGTGATCCCTTACGCAACGGTGCGTCTGTGTGTATAGGTGGAAAAAAGCAAGTCGGAGGGATGGTTTGGTGGTGGAGGTAGAAAGGGGAGGGGTGCAGTGTGTGTGTGTGTGTGTGTGTGTGGTCAAATTGCAGCAGGAATGCATCCTCTGCGCCCCTTCCCCTACTCCCTCCCCCACCCCCGTCGCCCTGCGCCTGTATCGCACATACACGCACAGGTGCACCCCGAAACACCTTGTAGGTTAAAGCCCTGCTCATGGGAAGGTGGAAAAACAAAAAAAAGAGAAATCAGCGAGGATGTCATGTGTTCTTCTCTTGAGCCTTTCAGGAGGGGGAAGGGTGTCGTTGCGCCGGCCCCTCAACGTTTCTGCATCCTCCGCATCCACACAAACACAAACACACACACACACACACACACACACACGTGCCTCTTTCTGTGTGTGTTTCTCCGCTCTCGCATCGTGTCCTCTTCCTTTTTTTTCCTGCTCTCTCCCCCACCCCACCCCCAATCCCCCTCTCCGCCTCCCTTTGCGCCGTTCACGTGAACACACCTACACGTACACCAACACGCAGGCATGTGCACCGATGCAAAGTCTCATGTAGTGTTCGTTGGCCTCTCTTTTGTTTTCTCCCTGTAACCCCTCTTACTCCATCTATAGCTTCTCTATCACTGCTGTTTTTCTCGCATTATAGATCGCGCACAACCCCTCCCCTCCTCCAAACTCACAAGCCACAGACAACCTAGACTCAGAAACATACAAGGGGGAGGAGACAAGCAGACCCATATATATATATATATATATATGTGTGTGTGTGCCTATTACATCAGGTTCCCTGTCCCAGTCACCACCACCACCCTTCGTTCCTCTTCCCCAGTCCAAACCCTTTGGCACCTCCCCCCTCCCCTACATGTTCCCTCTCTTCTCTCCCTAGAAACTCCACATCCCAACTTCGCCTATTTCGGGTGGAGCTGTTTTCTCCTTGCTCTCCTTTACCTCCATCTCCACCTCACTGCCTGGCCTCATCCACTCTCTCACCACCACCTCTACGTATCCCCTCCCCACCCCTCTATTCTCTGTGCGCGAGGCAGATACATACATCCCTAAACTTCGCTCTCTCTGTGGCTTTTCTCCTCCAGCCCCCTCCCCTCTTTCCCTATTTCCCAGCAAAGACAATCTTCAGCTTGTGCTCCGACTAGATTCCCGCACGCCAGTACGCAACCCCACTGCCACTCACCTACCCCTGCAGAGAAGCGGACTTGTACACCCCAGCTACCACTTATAGATCGACGCACGCAGACACGCACACCGCCTCCGGCCTCTAGGCTCCTCCACTTATCCCCTGCATTCTCCGCCTCTTCACCAGCACCCGCGCGCCGCCGCCGCCATGGAGCGCCTGCAGCGTGTCGGTGCCCGCCCCGGCCCCAACCTCGCCCCCGATGCACCCACGTCCACGTCGGAGCTGCCAAAGCCAACATTCCAGCCCGGCAGCAGCATCTACGAGATGGATTCCAGCGGCCGGCTGCACCGCTTCCAGTGCGGCCGTGTGCTCGGCCGCGGCGGCTTCGCCAAGTGCTACGAGGTGTCAGACGAGACCGGCACCTACGCGCTCAAGGCCGTCAACCGCGCGTCGCTGGAGAAGCCTAAGACACTGCAGAAGCTGCACAGTGAAATCAGCATCCACCGCCGCATGAAGCACAAGCACGTCGTCGAGTTTCTACGCACCTTCCGCGACCGCTACTACGTGTATATGCTGTTGGAGAAGTGCGACCACGGCACGCTGATGGACCTGCTCAAGGTGCGTCGCTTCACCGTGGCGGAGACGCAGTACGTGATGCTGCAGTGCCTGTCAGCACTGCAGTACATGCACAGCGAGTGCGTCATCCACCGCGACCTGAAGCCCGGCAACATCATGCTGGACAGAGAGCTCAACATCAAAATTGGCGACTTCGGCCTCGCCGCAGAGCTGCAATACGACGGCGAGCGCAAGCGCACTATCTGCGGCACGCCAAACTACATCGCCCCTGAGATCATCGACCACAAGAGCCACGGCCACAGCTACGAAGTGGACACGTGGTCGCTCGGCGTCATTCTGTACACGCTGCTGGTGGGTCAGCCGCCGTTCCAGATGGAGGATGTGGAGTCGACATACAAGCGCATCCGCCAGTGCCGCTACGACTTCCCCGCCAGCGTGCCGGACAACGCGCGTGATCTCATCACCCAGATCCTGCAGAGCAGCCCGGCCCACCGCCCCACCCTGATGGACATCCGCCAGCACTCCTTCTTCTCGTCGTCGCCACCGCCGCCGCTGACACCGCCGGCGTCGCTTGCGTCCTTTGGCCTACCGGTTCCCGGCGCCACCGCGTCCGCACCGATGACGACGACCGCAGCAGTCACCACCACGCGCTGCGCGCGCCGCGGGCCGGTAGTGGACATGCATCACCCGCTACCAGCGCCATATGGCAAGGACCTGTTGGGTGCTCCCGCACAGCGTGAGGTGCTGCGGCCCATCAACGCCAACGTGCCACCGCCACACGGCGCGCCGACGTCGCCACGCCACCTCGCAAACCTCAAGCAGCAGCAGGTGACGCCGACCCCGACGCTCCCTGGCATCGACGCGCACGCGCGCGGCGAGATTCCACGCAGTGCACCTGCGACAGCAGTGGTGCCGCTCTCGGGCCGCTGCCTCGCGTCGCCGCAGCAGCAACGCCGCGACGACGCCAACGCAGACGAGGAGGAGAAGCAGCAGCTGACGGCGCTGCACGACCACCTGCACCAGACCTTGTGCGGCGACGCCACCGCCGCCGATGCTGCCGACAGCGAGGCGCCGCCGCCGCCGGTGTGGGTCACCCAATGTGCCGATTTCTCGTCCAAGTACGGCATGGCGTACCGCCTCAGCACCGGCCAGACCGGCGCGCACTTCAACGACTCCACCAAGATCGTCTGGGAGCCCATCACGGACCGCGTGGAATATTATGCGCGCGTCAAGATCGAGATACCGGCACGCGACGGCGGCACCGGACTCTTCGCGAAGGACGAGCTGCAGGTATTCAGCATGCACAGCTACCCGCCGGAGCTGGAGAAGAAGGTGACACTAACCAAGTACTTCAAGACCTACCTCAGCCGCGTGCAGAGCTCGCCGGACAGGGTAGCGGTGGTGGCGTGCTCACCCTTCCTGCCGGTGGCACCGCCACGCTGCACCGACCCACACACGTCCAGCGACTTTGTGTACGTCAAGCGCTGGCTGCGCGTGGACAGTGCGCTCGTGTTCCGGCTGTCAAACAAGACGGTGCAGGTGTGCTTCGAGGACGGCGCCGAGATCATCCTGAGCTCGGAGTGGCGCGTGGTGACCTACACGACACCGTCGGGTCGTCGCCGCACGCTGCCGCTGAGCGTGGTGGCGACGGAGTGGGAGGAAGCGGCGGAACGGCTGCGTAGCACCAAGAGCGTATTGTATCAGGTCATCCGCGATCATTGCCTGTAGAAGACCAGTCACTCGCGTGTTTGCCGCACGGCTGGCCGGGTCTCCCGTACACCCCTCATTGTTTTTGATAGATCACATTAGAAGTCTGCTGACGGGGGACACCTCAGCGTGGTGATGGGCCCCGGCGCCCACGACGCAGCAAGGCCAGGGCGGCGCATCGCTGCTGATGTCGGCGGCGTGGCGCCGGGGCGCCATGAGACAACGCGCACTCAGCACAACTTCGCACCACGCGATGGACCTTGAGAGGCCGAGTGGAGCGGAGTTCAACCTATGCGGAATGGCAGAGTGGACACAAAAAGATTGCATTAGAAGCTGGTTTGATTTTGATGCGCTCAGAGCAAAAGCCACTGCATTGACCTACACTATGACGCCAACGTGCACCTGAAGGGCAATGAAACCACATGCTTGCAAGTTGGCATGAGTGAATATGCCGGCAAGGGGAAACGCAGAACTGAAATCTGGATGATAGGTACAAAAATGGAACACTTCGCCTCGCTCGATACTCGGCTGCTTTGCTGGATCCTTTTTTTCGTTTAAACTGCCGGCCTCCTACAAAAGCTGGAGAAGTTGGGTATCGATCCCAATACCTACCGCATGCTAAGCGGTCGCTCTACCATCTGAGCTACATCCCCACAGCGCAACACGAGCACCAGCAAAACCTACGAGTGGTAAAAACGAGCTTTCAAAAGGTCGCAAACGGAAGGGTTCGAACCTTCGCGTGAGATCACACCTGCTTAGCAGGCAGGCGCCTTAACCACTCGGCCACATTTGCACGCGGCTCAAAATCCGAAAAGAGCGAGACCAGTTATTCCCCAAACAACTTCTCATACGGTTAAGTGTGCCACGAGTTCTCGGTAGTATAGTGGTTAGTATACCCGCCTGTCACGCGGGTGACCCGGGTTCAATTCCCGGCCGGGAAGCTTTTTTTTTCCAAGGCAAGCCAAAGGGCTTATACGCACATCGTCGCGAAGCAAGTTTTTTTTTTTCCCGTTTTCCCTCATGAACAATAAGTGAGATCAGGCTGCCTGCCTTGAAACCCTTACCTTCCGATCACTCTTTTTGTCCTCAGATCATATAAGCATGCTGAGGCGCAGAGAATGCAGCGACCCAAGATGTATTTGCAACTACCCTTTCGTGCACGCAACGGAGGGGCGACGTGAACACCAGCCCAGCCCCCCTCCCCCCACAGGAATCCACCGACCAAACAGCGGCGGCGACCACCGGCACCGCCGGCATATCAGAGGCATGAGTTTTTCACAATGGTTCTGTTATCCACGTCAAAAGGAAGAACTTCCACTCTCCTGGGATACCCTCCCTGGCGCCTCACCCTCCGAATCGCCAGCCTGTGCGGCGCTATTTTCCGTGCCGAAGGGGAGGGAGGTACGTTAGCACGAATCGGTGCCGATATCGCGTGGGAGGCGGCAACGCAGAATCGATCGAGAACAACGTATTCATGTATTGGCGCTGCATGTGCGTCCAAAATTGAAATGCACAAAGGAAAATATTGACGAGTGGCCTGCGTGGGGGTATCGCGCGATATGGGGGGAAGAACCCGCGCCGCCTTTTGGATGACGCCCGCCCTCGCCATTTTGATCCCGGCCACCCGCGGCGCCCACTTTCAACACTGCGTTACCAACTTCGGCGACTCGGATATCCACGCCACACACAAAACACAGGATGAAGCCTCGTCGTGTATGTCAAAGGGTCCGCGTCCCTGCACCAAAACTTATACTAGCAGTAAAAAAACACCGCGGCTCATTTTCACTGCCCTTCCCTTTGCTTAACGACACAACGCGACACCACATAATTCAAAGGAAGCCGCGTTTCTGCGCAGGGGTGGTGCCCCTTGGTGCCGGGATCCCCCGCCCCTCTTTTAGAAATAACGAGGGCCCGCGCTTCCGCGGCGAGGGGGCAACAACCCGCAGAAAACCACGCTGGCCCGCCAGCCGGCACACAAGCCAGAGACATAAAGCCAAAACCAAGCGAAGCCTGGGATCCCCCTGCGCCCATTTGAAACAGCGCGCCGCACCGCCTCGGTTTTCGAAAACAAAAAACAGCCCGCCAAGACACCACCACCGTACGGAAAGGTTCGCTGCCCAGTCCTTGGCCAGCCGGCGCAGCTACCCGCCACGAAACCAAGCAAAAGGAGCACAGCCGGCCGCCAAGGGAACTGCGTTGAGGCACCCCGCCAGGATATGAACCCCAACGCCCGGCGGCGCGACCCCCCAAAAGCGCTTTACTTGTGCAACGGCGCCCTCTGCATAATGGCCAAAAATAATTTCGGCTAGTGTTTAAAAAAAACACCCGCAGAGCAACTGCCACCGTCCTGTGTGATAGGATGCTCGCTAAGATATTAGTTTTGAAGACAAATAGAGGGCGAGAAGGGAGAAAGATCTGTGGAAGGCAGATGGGTATGGAGATAGTTTTCGCGACCCCATTGGGAAGCGGCAAGGCAGGCACGCAACCACGACCGCGGCGCCGCGTCATGATTATGCCGCCGGCCTCCTCTACCGCGTTCGGTCGGGTGAGGGCACATCAAATCGTCTTGGACTTCTTTTGTGTGCTTTTTCTTATGGCTTGGCACCGGTACCGGGGAAGCCTCCCCCACCGGGTGCCCATTCATTACGGTCAGAGGGCGGCATGCCAAACGGACATGCGGGGAGTCGCCAGAAGAAAGGAAACGAGTCGGTCAGCCGCCGAAAAAAAAACAATCAAGCTACAAGCGCCAGCACCAGCGGCGCACGCAGGGACGCACGTACACGAATCCCGGCGGCGCTGCGGTCGGCAAATCTACAAAAACGGAAGCTACAGAACCCGAAGGGATCGCTGAGAACATGCGGGAACCCATGCCGCAGAGGAAACTACAAACGCACCATACTAGAAAAATAATCGGGGAGGAAGTTCTGGGTGGGCTGAAAAGAAAGGGGAACTGGGTGGATGATGAGCGCGCCCACTCGCTTTCAATCATGTTGTCCGCGAGGGTCTGTGCCGTCCCAGCCCGTTCCCGCACCGGACCCGTCGCGGTTCAAATTGTCACCTCACCAACACCGACTCTCGGGGAGACGCTGGGTCCGAAAACCGCGGAAACCAGGTCCGAGACCCGATTTGAAAACGGTGCATCTCGTGCGCCTCCGGGGACGAGTCCCCAGGTGAAGACCGTTAGGGTCCATTTTCAGGGAAGGGAGAAAACAGCTTTGCGCCAGGCGCCTGCCATCAGGAAGGAGGTGTAAAAAAAGGAAAAACCCCCCAACGGGTTAAGAGAAAATTCGTAAAAAGATTTTTTGAAAAATTGTTGAAAACGAGTAATTCTTCAACTTGAATAAATACTACCTGAAACGAAAGCGGTTCATTTTAAGAAAAAATACAACTCGCCTGCTGCGTTGGTAGGCTCGACGTGCGGTTCGCCCACGCCACGGTCGACGCCCGCACCCTCCCGCAGTTCCCGGAGCACACACCCCGCATCCGCGGAAGGAAACCGGTTCGCCGTTCTGTGGCCTTCCGGTCCGTCCTGGACATCCGAGAGGTTCGTGTCTAGGGTTGGGTGGGTGGGCGTTTTTTCGTCGCGGGCCGCATCAACCCCACTTAGTGTTCCATTGTGTCGAGGGAAATGATTACTTCGTTCGCATGCATTTGGAGAAGAGATAAAGGACAATTGTAAAGTAAGAATCCATAAGAAATACGGATCTGTTTCTCGCTATCATTCTCTGCGGGCCCGGGTTCCCCACCCCAGCGGCAAGGGGGACCCAGGTGGTACCGGGACCCTCCTCCCGGGAAGAAACCCCGGCAGAGGCACACGAGTCGTCTCCAGCCCAACACGACACAGGTGGAAGTGAGGAGTAAGTTTCCGAGAAACACACACTCACTCAGAATTCCTTTTCCAAGGATAGCAGAACACTCATTCAGCTATCGGTCAAATTTCCCAGATCCAACACCACATCCCACCAACCACCCCCACCCCCCTTCCAGTTCTTTTGCCCAGAAAAAAATAACCCCCCCCCACTACGAGGTCAAGTGCCATTGGATTGCCTTTGTGTTTTTACACACCGCCAATTGAACCCCCCCTGCCACACAAAAAGGGAAGCAGCGCGGAAAACACATTTCCAACGCCATTTGTGCGACAAATGCTGGGACTGTGCATTGATTCCTTTCCATATGCGCCGCCATCTGCCGCAAGGTGGTCTGAAGCAAATAGG
This sequence comes from Leishmania panamensis, assembly GCF_000755165.1. Lineage (NCBI taxonomy): Eukaryota > Euglenozoa > Kinetoplastea > Trypanosomatida > Trypanosomatidae > Leishmania > Leishmania panamensis. The sequence goes on along the minus strand of NC_025862.1, from coordinate 287,831 downwards.
ATGTGAAAATGCCATTCGAAAACGGAAAAGCCCAACATGTTTAGGAATGAAGCCGCTAGGGACAGAAAAATTTGTCAAACATTAGAAACGGATCAGCATTTCATTTTCCTGGACCCCCCCCCCAAAGGGGCGAAAAACTGCCCGTTTTTTTAACCCAGCGCGGAAGCACGGGACACAGTACAAAACACTGCTTTCATGCTTTGGGCATGCTTCCCCTAAGCTTCAGGATTGCCGACCTGTAATATTAAAAGGCCTGCAGAATAACTAGAACTCTTTTCGCCCCCTCAGAGCAACACCAACAATCCAGGAGAACGTTTGGAACGAGCAGGGTGCGTTCTGGCTTCCATAGCATTCTGTAAGGGCAAACTCGAATTCTTCATGGTTCCTGGCCCCAGTCCCGCAAAGACGCCGGGTGCCAAATTTATCACCGCCTCATGAAAGCAAACGCACATTGCGGCAAAAGGTTTGGGTTATCCGACGCATCCCGTGTAATGGCGAAAAAAAAAAGAATGGCGCGTGCGCTTGGGGCGGCCGGGCGGCCGGCACTTGTGCCCGCAAGGTTAGCAGCGCGCCGCCCCCTCTGCCAACTGCAGGGGGTGGCCTTCACCCCTTGCTTTTTCAGCGGAGTCCGGGAGCCTCAGGGTTACCCTTTGGTCGGGCACAGCTGGACCAATTACACGAGTCCCAAAGGCATTCTTTTGACACCAGATTAATGAAGCACTAAACAAACAACAATTCGGTTTGGTTTTCTACAAAAAGAAAAATGGGGCGGGGCTCCTGGCCTTCATCCGCCTTTCCTTCTGCCAGTGGGGTGCTTTTGATGGAGCGCAAAAGCCTCGCAGTTCCCACAACGCCAATGGAAATGACAGACATTCTCTTTCCTTCCGCGTCCGCTCTTCCATTCCGCATGGGTCAGGCCCCACATCGCCTGGCCTCTCTGGGTCCACCGCGTGGCGCGGGGCAAACGCACGTGTGGTCGAAGGGCGCCGCGTCGCCGGCATCAGCGGCGATGCGTCGCCTTGGCCTCGCCGCGTCGTGGCCCGGGGGTGGGGGGACCATTTCCGGCGGGTGGCGGGCGGTGTTTGCCGCCGGCTCCTGTTTTCTTATTGGCATCGGTGGTCGTGGCCTCCTGAAAAGTGGGTGCCTCTTGCGGGTGGCGCGGTGCTGTTAATGAACTTGTGTTGGGCTTCGATGTCTTCGGGCCTCGGTGGGTGTTTGGTGTTCGTTTGCTGTGTTGCGGTTTGGCTCGGTTTTGCGGATTTCCCTGGGGCGGCCGGCGTTTTTGTTGGGCGGCTGCGCGCTGCTTTGTTTGACTGCAATTGGCGGTGCGCTTTGCCGCGCCAGGATGCGTGAGTGAGTTCGAAAGTGTGCCTCACCATTTTATTTGTGGAATGCCTTTCTGGGGTGCTGATGGCCTTTCGTCGGCGAAGGGCGGGGGTGCGTTTGGCTCGTGGCATGAATTGGTGGAAAAAGTGGTCCTTCGCGGTAGTGGTTTTTGAGGCCAATCGGGTTTCTTTTGCTTTTTGTTCGGCGCGGCCTTGTTTCGGGTTGGTTCGGTCCGCGGGGCCTCCCGGGGTCCATCGCGTGGCGCGGGGCGGCGCCGGGTGCACGTCGTTGCGTGGGGCGGGCCCCTGCGCGCCTCCCGTCCGCGGGACCGCCCCGCGGACACCCCCATCACGCCGACCGCGCCCGCCGTTTTGGCGGGGCAAACGCGCGTGTTGTTGCAGGGCGCCCGTTTCTGTCGAAACCTGTTATTTTTACTCTGCTCTAAGGGCCTTTCGCGTGTGAAGAAGAAATAAGGACAGCTAGCGTCTTTATCAGGAAGATTACAGGTTTCCATTAAACAAGGAACTGAAGAATAGTCAGAGGCGGCGCTGCGTTGTAGTCAGTGGGTGTATCGTTTTTTTTTTTTCGTGAAGCGTTTATTTTGCAGTAGGTGATGTCCGTGAGAAATATTACTGATTGTCCTTCAGGAACTGATTTTGCCAGGCAAAAAAATTTCCCTATTGTAGAATGGGGTTCTTAGCCCTTTACCATATGTAGAGCGCTTCAAATGGCTTTGGTTCTTGTGTCACATGAGAGCTGCTTAGCTATTTGAGAACTCTGTGACAGATGAACAATAGTGTGCACTTGTAGGTTGTACATTCCAGACTGATTGTGGTGAAGTTATTGCGGTGTTGTAGATGCTTTTAAAAACTGTTCACTTATTTTCTTCCCCTCAATTGTTACTTAATTGCCAATGCACACATATAAGTGCACAATTTCGATCGCTAACATAATTGCGAACTGCCGGAAGGAAGTGTACACGAAAAAAGAAAAGATGTCGGACTATGCAGCAGCTGCCGAAAAAGTTGAGGCAATTCTGACAAGTGCCAATGCTGAAACTGCTGCTACTGAAGACAACGCCTCGATGGAAATACAGGAAGACAATGCCAACACAGGAACTCTCCCTGTGAAGACTCCTCTCATAGAAAGTGCTGGTAAGAAGTGGCCTCAAAGAGATAGCCTACTTTCTGAGGTGGGTACCGCCACCGCAAGTGAGATGAAAGAGGAGCACTCATTCCTAGTGACTCCGAAGCTTGCCAATATTCCTGCTGAGGACTCTGCAGAAACACCCAGTGCGGCTCCCGTAAGCGTTCCCGGTGAGTTGTCTGCTATGGAAGAGAGTATGAGCGGCGCTGTGTTGACTGGTGAAAGCCCCCAAACGGACACTACCTCACCCAGCACACCCCGAAAGCCACAAAAGGCAGCCTTCAACGTTGACGCAAAGCCGTTTTCCCCTGTATCCCTTAGTGATCCGACACTACAGGCAACTTTGGTTGGCGAGACCAACGGGGTCTCGATTAAAATTGGCCAATGGAGTCCACAACCATTTGTTCCTATTTCACACATATCGCCAGCAGTCCCTGTTAATGTTGCTCACGTACCGTATGCTGCTCCTGCCCATGCACCAGCGCCAGCGGTAAAAAAAGAGATAACGACAGGGAAGGATTCCCTGTCAGCTTTTGCGAAACCATGGAGCCCTCATCCCGAGGTTACGGTAACTCCTATCGTGATTCCTGAGAGCGAAGTTATCATCCATCCAGGCTCCTGGTCAGCTACGATTGTAGATGGAAAGGAAGTGATAGCTCCTTCTCCTATGATGCTGAGGAAATCGAGCACCAATTTATTTGCACACTCATTCTTCATCCACCCTAAAGGTCTCAAGGCTGTCGAGCTCGAGCTGTTCAACTACGCCTGTGCAAGGTGCACTGTGAGGACGTTGTACGGTCGACTTTCGTCACGCCAACCGGATGTGACAATGCGAAACGTCAGCGTAGACGTTCCACCTCTCTGCGTAGCGCACCTCATCGAACAGATCACCAAGGTGAAGGTAACAGCTTTGCACTTAAACGAGTCAGAGGGAGCACATTACGACATTTGGCTTGATAAGCCAAATATGTCAACGCAGCTTGTGGAACTCATATCTGGAAATCTATGGGCAACACCGATGCATCATGGGTATGCTGTGATGGGGAAAAATGAAGAAGGTAAGCGCTATCTTCGAAGCTATGTTGAAAGGCTGAGGGACTCGAAGCCGGCGGGATCAAATGTGTACGATACTGCGTTAGTGGAAGTGAAGGAACATTAAATCACTAGTTAATAAGGTTGTTTAGCGGCTCTGTTTTTTTTTCTCTTGCCTTTCTAGCTCTACCAGCGCCGAACAACCGCCGGTTTCCACAGCGCCCAGCGCCCACGACGCAGCGAGGCCAGGGCGATACATCGCTGCTGATGTCGGCAGCGTGGCGTTGTGGTGCCCTGTGACAACGCGCACGTTTGCACCACCCACATGGTGGGCAGAGTGCCATCGCGAGCCGAACGTGTCTCGCCCGGCCCTCACCGCCTGGCGACGCGGACGGCGGCCGGCGGGCGGGAGACGGGCAGGGGCCGGCGCCTTACAACAACGCGCACTCAGCACAACTTCGCACCACGCGATGGACATTGAGAGGCTGAGTGGAGCGGAGTTCGACCTATGCGGAATGACAGAGTCGACAAGCTAAGAAAAAATCTTCTGTGCCGATATTCTTGCCATGTGCTTGATGTACAAATCGCTTTGTATGTTCGATGAATTGATTAGTGGTAGGAGTACCCGCTTTTCAGCGCAAAGCTGTGTTTGAGGTTTGGCGTCTGGACGCTTACTGGGCTCGATGCGCGCGGATGAGACTCTCTGATTGCCATGGAGATGCCCTACATTATATCTCTTTGATTTTCACCACTTCCTCTTTTTCGGACTTCCTTCCACGTAACAAACAGCAAATATATTCAAGAGGCTTTTTTTGTAGACCACAGGTATTCTTTTCAAAGCGTCTCTACAAACGACAAAAAGAATGTCAAACTCTTCGACTCCCGATGCGAAGGTGCAGGTAGTCACGACCAGCAGCGCCGAGGATCAACTTTTCCACCAGCTTTTTCCACAGGTACGTCGAAACGAAAAACTGGTTCAGTCATGCAATTGTGGTCTGATACGACGGAAACTTGTGCGAATGGGGAGGATGTATGTGACACCTCTACGAATTTGCTTCACATCGTCGTTTATTGAAGAGCCTCTCTTTATTCTCTTGGAGAACGTGCTTACATTGGAGAGGAAAGCAAGCTTTGTCTGCGACACCATTGTTGTAGTCACGAAGACACAAGTGGAGCATGATTTTACAGCTTTCATTTCGACGGGGGTGACTCAAATGTACAGCTTGTTGAAAACTCTGTGGTCTGTTCGCGAGAAGTACACTGCAGACAGGGCTAGGTCCCTTTGCCCTGACGATAAATCTGACGCTTCGTCCGCGACTAGTTCTCTAAGTGGTCGTCTTACAACTGGAGGTAACTCAGCTGCTTACGGCAGTGGTGCTGAGGCACGAGACAGTCAGTCCCAAGACAAACACCCCCTGTCAGCCAGCAATTGGCTGAGCACAAACGGTAGGCAAGACGCCGAGGACTGTACCGAGTGCGACCGAGCTGCCGTTTCCCTACGTGCTTCGTCTGTGGGCGCACCGGCTGTGGTAGAAAAGCAGAGTACCAGTGGATTGTTGCTGGAGAGAAGTTCGTTACAAAATCGAAAAAGTAGACCTCAAGAAAGTAGCAATGACGTTCAGTCTGGGACAAACCCGGAATTTCGGCGCTTTTTCCCGTCGATTCCTCAGACAGAAACAATCAAGGACTCGTTCACGTGCTGCTACCAATTTGGGGCCAGCCGGCTGGGAAAAATGTGGGTTACCCAGAACTTCATTCTCTTTGTTTCACCGATGATGGAATCACGAATAGAGATCAAGTTCTCCGATGTGGAGAAAATTGAAAAGGAGCAGAAACTTGTCCTGCTCGACGGCTTTTACGTGCAGCTCAAATCTGGCTCCTCGCTGAGCTTTTCAAACTTTACGAGCCGCGATGCTGCCTTGAATGTGATCGAGTCCACATTTCAGGCCTCAAAGGCTCAGCAGAATGGTACAAAAAAGGACACTGGGGTCTCAGGCCCACTCGTCTTCAAGACAACGACGAGCGAAAATGACGAAGGCAAGATACCCGCCGTGGCGTCGATGGATGCGTTCTCGCAGGTGGAGACAGAGTATGGCAGCGCACTTAGCGACTTCTCGTGCTTCGAGAAAGAAGTGATAACACCTGTGAAGCTGTGCACGGGGAAGGGAGTGCTCGACGTGTTCGGCGTGTGCTTCGATGATGACACCGCGCTGCTGGAGGATTATCACACAGAGCGGAAGGACACGTGCCAGAAGTGGGAGTCGTGGCAGCCGACGAAGGACGGCGGCACGTTCCGCGGCCAGCGCCAGTTTACATGCACGACGCTGGTGAGGGCGATGATGGGGAAGCCGTACGCGTACGTCGAGTACCAGCGCTACGCCCTATTCAAGGTGAGCGGTACGCCGACACTCGCGGTGCAGTTCTCAAGCCAGGTGCCCGGTGTGATGTTTGGCGACGCGTTCCGGGTGGAGGCACTTGTGATGTTCACACAGGTCGGCAGCGGTGCGTCGGCCGAGGTGACGATGCGTGTATTCGGGTACGTGCAGTTCCTGAAGAATGTGTGGGTGAAGGGACGCATCTTGTCGACCACGATGGACACGGAGCTGCCCGAGGGGTACAAGACTCTTGCGAAAATGATTTGCGGGCGGGTTAAAAGTCATCAGAGCGAAGGCGGGACGGAAGGCAGTGCAGAGGCTGACAGGGAGGCAAGGAAAGAGGGTGAGACCCAGGGAGCTTCGTCGATGTCTGAGTGTATGCCCTATGTTCCTCTGCTCTTCAAAGTGTGGCCATTGGAAGGGTTCACCGCCAATGTTACCGTTCTCGCGCTTTCTGCGTTGTGCTTTTTTGTTTCGCTTTTTTGTTGCCTTATCATGAGTTTCTCCCCCATAAGGGGTTTCAGCGAGCGAGGCGTGCTGCAATCTCTCACGTCACCGCTGACTGCTGTGGTCACTGCGGTGGTGTGCTTTGTGAGCTTTCAGATTGGCATAACTGCGTTTGTGTCCCTTTGACGCGTACGCCGAGAAGAAACTGAGGGACTTTCTGTTTCCAAGATCAGTGGGACCCCCAGCTGATTACCACGTGTCTCAGTGCGAAAATGGCGGCAGCGTTTTGGAAGCAAAGCGTCACTGTTTAACCTGCAGGCCCTGTGCGCAAAGGAGTCTCTATTGTGCCAGCTGCTGTTACGAACCCTGAGCTGCACAATTCATTCTTGTAGGGCTTATTTTTTAACCCCCATGCTTCACTGACCCGAGTTTGCTGCTTCTATCCTTGCTTATATGCATTATTGAACTCATGGTATGTGGTACAGTTTTCAAGCGCAAGTAATGGTTAGTGACTAGAGGTGCCGCATGCAAGAGGTGCTTTACTACACACGGGCGTAGCGAGTGCGAAAAGAAGGCCCTGTGGATCAGCCTTGCAGGAAGGTTATCCTTCTATCAACTTTCTCTTGCCACAACATTTTCATACTCATTTGATGTTGATTATGGTCTCTACGCACTCCATTATTCTCCGTTTGCTGCTTTTGATATCCTAGTTGTGTTTCACGAGGGGGTGTTTGCAAATCCTAGTGCCGACTACAAACTTGTTTGCAAATAGTTGACCCTCCGATACCCGTCTCGGTGATGGGCCCAGCGATACAGCCCACATCAATTCTTGCGTACACCGACTTCTAGAATTAAGAATGGAA